>NW_027505941.1:0-148501 GCF_021521415.1 Bidens hawaiensis | reverse complement strand
AGCATATTCAAAAAGCCAATAAGTTAAATGGTGGTTGACAATCACAAAAAAGCCTTTTTATTTTAGCTTTTTAAAAAGGTTAAAAAAAAGTTTTCCAAAAGTCCTAAATCTTTACTTTTCAAAATGGTTTTTTGAAAAGCCATAAACACTTTTCAAACTCAATCCCAAACATGCTCTAATAGGCCTAAGTTATTTACACACCATATTGGTTATTTGGACATCATATGCGTCTATACGGCTCGTATAGGGGCTATACGAGTCGTATATGTGCAAACTGTTGTACTTTTGTGTTGGAGAGTGTCAGGTGTTTGAAACCTATACGGCTCGTATAGGGGCTATACGCCCTGTATAGACTGGAAAATCTGTCATCCATACATTAATTAGTCATGTAAAGGCTATACGACTTGTGTAACCCATATATGAACCGTATAAAGTTTTTAACAAACCATAGAAGTGGTGTTTGAATATAGCGACCTTAATAATAATAATAATAATAATAATAATAATAATAATAATAATAGTTGTGCATAGAGGTGCACAAAAAAACCGGTTCCCGAACCGGTTTGGCGGTTTAAACCGGAAACCGGTTTTAAAAAAACCGGTTTGACCGGTTTACAAACCGCCGGTTTGTATATCGGTTTTAAGTTTTAGAGCCAAAACCGGTTTTGAAACCGGTTATAAAAAAAACCGGTTTTTTTTAATAACCGGTTATAAAAAAACCGGTTAACCGGTTTTTTTATAAACCGGTTTTTTATAACCGGTTAACCGGTTTTTTTATAACCGGTTAACCGGTTAAACCGGTTTTGACCGTTGTATAACGGGCATATAGCCGTATTTTTGGTTTTTTGACCGTTTTTTATGGTTATTAAAAAAAAAAAAAAAAAAAAAAACCGGTTAACCGGTTAAAAACCGGTTTTTAAAAAACCGGTTAATAAAAAAACCGGTTTATTAACCGGTTCTAACCGGTTTCTAAACCGGTCCTAACCGGTTAGACCGGTTAGGGTTTTGAGATGAAAAAACCGGTTATTAACCGGTCCGGTTATTAACCGGTCCGGTTATTAACCGGTTCGGTTTTTTTCCGGTCCAAAAAAAACCGGTCCGGTTAATAACCGAACCGGTTTTTTTAAAAAACCGATTTGTGCACCTCTAGTTGTGCATCCGTAGTCTGTCTCGTACACCTACACAAATCAAATCCCCAAAATCCTTCTTCTTTGGGACCTATCTGTTTTAGGCCGAATTCGATAATCGTTGACACACACCACACCCCTGATTCTGAAAGCTCATAATACTTGTATGTTGTTTTATTGTATTTGAGAAAGAATAGAATGTCTCTGGGATACGCGCAGAAGCTGTCTTACAAAGAAGACGTCGGCGATGTCGGAATGTCGGAGTTCTTCGACACCCAACACCTCTTGCAACTTAAAGTCACTTTTTTTCTTTCTTTCTTTCTTTCTTTCTTTTCCCTAATTTCACTTCTATTCATATTCAAACCCTAATGCAATATATGAGATATTATTAGTTTTAGTTTCAACGGTTATCATCTCATCATTGCATTGCAGTTACTATTATTATTGCTATTGCTTTCATTTGCGCATATATTATTATCATATAACACCTTGATCGTTGCGTTACCTATGTTTCTTCTTCTCATCATATATTACTTTCCAGTTTAACCAAACCCTTAATAATATAAACCAAATTAACTGATATCGCTTTTTGTTTTCGCCTAACCCAACTTAACCATAATATTTCTACATTTTATACCTCCATTTTATTTCCTGTATTTTTAAGCAAACCCAAACCCAAATTTGGTTTTGGTTAATAACCAAACAGAACCGTGCACGTCCCTAGTTTCCATTGGAAGAACTTAAGGAAAGTTTTTAAAATGGAGCCGGTTATCAAACAACAATGCAGCCAGTCTAATATCAATTTGGCTTCTTTTCTTTTTTTTCCTGCCAATTTAGGCCAAAAACATGCGAAATATGTGCTCATGAAGTTTATGTCTGTTAACATTACAAATTTGTCCATCAAGCTCTTTTTTTAATCCCCACTGATATTGCAATTTCTTTTATTTGCAGATTAAACAACTTGCAAAGATGATTAAAGAGGTTGAGCTCAGATCTGCTGTTTCTTTTATGTTCATATTATCTTCAGAACAAGTATATTAAGGATTGTATGTTTGTCTGCAGAGTAAGCATCTGGTAGCATTTACGGGTGCGGGAATATCAACTTCTTGCGGAATACCTGATTTTCGAGGCCCGAAAGGAGTTTGGACTCTTCAGGTCCATAACCATACTTCCATACACTCATAATAAAAAAAAAAACATAAAAAGCTGTATTCGTCTAATCTGTTTCTTTAACTATAGCGCGAGGGCAAAGGTGTACCCGAAGCATCATTACCCTTTCATCGTGCAGCACCGAGTGCTACTCATATGGCTTTAGTTGAACTGGAACGGGCTGGTATTTTGAAGTTCGTTATCAGTCAGGTTAAAATCAATTTTTTTGTTCTTTTTTGGTGAAATTTGTGATTTTTATTTATATTTTTGAAATTGTTTGTGTAGAATGTAGATAGCCTTCATCTACGTTCTGGAATACCGAGGGACAAGCTTTCAGAATTGCATGGAAATTCATTCAGGAGGTTTGCCCTACATGTCGCACAGAGTAAGTTGTTATCAATAATTTTTTTTGTAGTTTTTTATAAATGCTTTGTTTGCACTTCTTTAGAATGTTTTCGAACCCAAATTTTATACTGTTAGGAACTCATTGCTCATGTAGGTACTTGAGAGATTTTGAGGTGGAGACTATAGGTTTAAAGGAGACATCAAGACGCTGTTGTGATCCAAAATGCGGAGCGAAACTCAAGGACTCAGTTCTTGATTGGGATGTACTACACTACTGATTAATTATTATATATATGAATATTATGCGTTGTTATTATTATTATTTTTAAACTTTTATGTCTTCAATTGTTCTCATAGGATGAACTACCTCCTAAAGAGATGAAAGCAGCAGAAAATCATTGTCGAAATGCAGATCTTGTGTTATGTTTAGGGACTAGGTAATTATTATTCTAGTCGCACGCCTCTCTTTGTTTTTAAATTTTTATAGTAAGATCATTGGAATTTTGAAATTAATATATTTAAGTTTAATGCAGTTTGCAGATAACTCCCGCATGCAATCTTCCTTTAAGGTCCATTCGCAATGGAGGAAAGATGGTAATAGTCAACCTTCAGGTATTTCATGTTAACCTCACTCAGTGTCATGAATGTTTTCTTAGTTTATATTATTGGTGAAAATTAATTTGCGAATTGCGAGTGTTAATGATTTTATCTATTTACAGAAAACTCCAAAAGACAAGAAAGCGAGTTTGGTCATTCATGGTCTTGTTGACAAGGTAACATTTATTTGAATCAAGTTTAGTCATTTACAGAAGTCAAGAGTTAACAAAGATATTTGAATCGATTAATTAAATTGAGACTATTTTCATGTAGGTAATGGTGGAGGTACTGCAACTTCTTAAAATGCCTATTGCTCCATACGTTCGAGTGGATCTTTTCCAGCTAATCCTTAATCAAACAGGATGTGTCTCGGGTACATATGTTTTTTGGTTTATTTGATCATTACTTGAACAAATTTTATTCTTTACTATGCTGTAAATATAGTTTTATAAATATGTTGTTTGCTGCACTTATATTGCAGAATCAAAATATATAAAATGGTCTCTTAAAGTTATTAGTGTTCATGGAGAAAAAGCCCCCCTACCATTTATTGAATCAGTAGAGGTTTAATATTATTGAATTCTTTAAATAACAACTTTTTTTTAATTCTTTGTTTAATCTACCTGATACATGATTTTATATTTTAATGCAGGTTACCTTTCCCGAGAGACCGGAGCTGAAAACCGCGGTCCTAAACCAGCAACCATTTTTGCTCAAAAGGTTATTACTTATTTAGATTTAGATGTTGATTCCAGCCCCTCTTTAAGTATAAAAACTTTCCGAATTTAGTCCCTGTGTTTTTTTTATCATCAAATGCTCATTTTCTATTTACATTTGCAGGGAAACACTTAAATCAAGACCGATTCACATGGTGTTATGGGTTAATTTCAGTGAAGGTTGTGGTTGTCGGTTTATTAGCATTGATTGTCCAATTGATTTTCTGGTAAAGTCCACACATTTAAGTTTAATTAACCTCTGAAATTAAAATACCATTACAGAAATGAAATGTCATATATTTATGCAGTTATCACCTGATGACATCAGCGAAGATAAGAATACTGTGATCCAACGGCTCAGAGATATGGCAAACGAAGATCAATATTGTGGGCAGTCATCTATAATTGACAGAAAACATGTTCAAGATTCTGGGAAAACGGTTTCTACATACGCTGTTGCTACAAACATCGTTCACTACAATGGGTTGAGTAACAATGTCAACGGAGGTCGGGATAAAGTCAATGTTGATGATGGTATAGATACATCTACCAATAGTGTGCCTTCAAAGGCAGTGCAGTCAGAGTTGACTAATAAAGTCAAGGGGAATCGGGAAAAAGTCAATCTTGATGATGGTATAGATCTATTTACCAATTGTGCGCCTTCAAAGAAAGTGAGGTCAGTGTTGACTACCAGAGTCAACGGAGGTTGGGGAAAAGCCAATCTTGATGGTATAGATATGTCTTCCAATAGTACGCCTTCAAAGAAAGCGCGAGTTCATTAATTGAACTGTTGGTTGTTTGGACTGTATGTATCTTGTGTGATGGTGGTTAAAGAAAGTTAGTGATAGGGGTAGTAAAGAGAAACCGGGTCAACGTTGAAGCCCATAGGCAAAACTGTAGTGAGTTACCGAGTTGGTCGTTTTGGCTAGTTATCTTCATTCCACTTGAGTGACTTGATTTTGTTCTCTGCTAATTAGATTCCATCATGTTTCATGCCCTACTTTTATGCAAAAATGACCTTTCTTAGCTATTTTTAAAACTGTATATAATCGGGTTATTTAAAATGAGGCTTTTCAACAAAAACTTTAAGTGGCTAATTTATCGTGCGGATACCGAAATTTGAAAACATTCTTTCATGCTGATCATCACCCAGGAAATTTTGTGGTTCGATGGCGTAGTTTCAGAGAAATGTTTTAGTTTCAGAGAACAAGTTTATAACTAATATAAACAAAGAGTAACAAACAAACAAGTGAAAAAAAACACAGAGAGTACCAAACAAACAAACAAACAAATGTAAAAAAGTTAATAGAGCTGTTGATAAATTGCTGGAGCATATTTTAAATACAAAAATTTAAAAGAATATAAAAGAATATCCTTTATGGTCATTTTATCTTTTGTTTTACAACTTCTAACACTAGTTTATGTAACAAATGATTTTTTGAGTACTAGTACTACAACTTCTTGCAGCATACACACATCCAAACATCTCATCTGCCATGTTTATAGGAGTTGCTTATTTGATTATATTAATTAGATAAAAGTCCCAAACAACCCTTGGAAAGCAACTCAAAAGGCAACGATGTAGACTTCAACAAGATAAAATCTTGGTGTGAATTTAGCACCTTAGGCAATCAAATAATATCAAATGGATCAATTGTTAATGCAGGTGACGTGTTATTTGCTAAACTTCAATTCTCATTTCTGCAACTTTTTATTTACATTCTATCTGCTAAGCAATAACGTATAGTTTCTCCGCAAAGGGTTCCAAAAGGGTAAAATAAAGCTTCATAATTTTAAAAACATAATATAACATAGTACTGCCCTCCTAACAAAATCAGTTACCAAAAATAGTCAAAAATCACTACCAAATGGTAGGCCTATTGTCATTCGGTAAAGCTGGAAAGTTCAAGACTTTAATGCCTGAAACTGTTGAGTGTTGACCCTGTGTTGTTTGACCTGAATAGTCATCACATTAAATCAGGCTGAAGGATTTCTAAGTAGAACTACAATAGAATAAGTACTGTGTTATTATCTTGAATCCCAAGGCTATTTTGGTAAAAATCCAGCCTTTCTTCTTCATTCCCCTTCTTGGTTTGAAGCCCATAAATTTTAAGCACAAACAAAGCGGCGTCCTTTATTATATTCCCATTTGGCTTGTTTTGGATTCTTCATCTTTAAAAGTCAATGTGCCGAAAGAGGCGGTCAACACAGAACGTTTCTCACTCAACTCCTTGGCTTTTTCCAAATCCCCAATCTTGTGACAACAATTCACAAGAACATTATATAAATAATTATCCGGTGATATGCCATTTTGCACCATTTCATCTAGTGCTCCACACGCTGCAGTTAAATCCCTAAACTTGCAGAAACCAACGATCATCCTACTATACGAGACAAAGTTTGGAGTCAAACCCTGCTCCTTAATTTTATCAAACATTTCCTTTACTCTCTCGGTTTTACCAATTCTGAAAAAACCCTTCATTAAAATTTTATAAATAAACGTATCTGGAGTACACCAGCCATCTTCAACAAGCTTACAAGCTTCTTCAGCTTTTCCTTTATTGCACAAACCGAATAAAAGAGGACTAAACGATGAAAGATTAAAAACGTGACCCTCGTCTTTTAGTTCCATCAAGAGCCCATAAGCTTCTTGATCTTTTTTACACTTTATGAGACCATCAAGAAGGACTCTATACGTGAAAGTGACGGAAAAGAACTTTCTAGAAAGCATGAATCTAAAAATGGAGAAGGCGTCAACCAAGTTGATACTTTCGCAGTTTTTTTGAATTAAAACTTCATAAGTTGAAGCTAATGGGACTATACCACGGTCTATCATTGCATAAAAGTACTTATTTGCAACCTTTAGTTCACTTAACTTGCAATAGCCAATGATTATTGCTCCAAATACGTGAGCATTTGGCTCTAAACCGTAATCCATCATTTCATTCATGTAAAATCTTGCTTCATCCATTTTCTCAACTCTACAAAAGCATCCTATAACACTTCCATAACAAATCTCATTCGGAATTACACTTTGGTCCTTCATCACCTCCAGAACTTCTTTCAACTTTTTGTAATCATTTTCTTTTGAACAAGCACTTAAAAAGGTCTCATAAACTACATAATCGAGTTTAAGATTCTTAAAACTTGTTTCCAGCATAAGTACTTCCGCCTTTTCAAGATTCCCAGTGAGACATGATCCAATGATTAAAAGACCATACGTTCTTGCATCCGGTTCCAAATAAAGCTTTCTCATTTCTTCCAAAACTGCAAAAGCATCATTCATTCGCCTCACTTTACAATAACCATGAATCAACAAAGTAAACGTTCTAGCATCAAGTTCCATGCCTAAACTCAACATCTCATTTACTAACTCTTTTACTCTATCCATATTATGCATCCTGCATAGCCAATAAACAAGTGTATTATACACAACCAAATTTGCAACAACACAACTAGCGTTCATCTTATCTTTAACCCTAAACGCAGCTTCCACGTCACCTTCTGACATGAACCCGTTAACCAAAGCGTTATACGTCACAACACCTGGCTCCACGCCCGCATCACTCATCTCATCCAACACCATTCTTGCATCTTCCCATCTTTTCACAATGCAAAAACCATTAACTAATGAGGTATACAAGAATACGTTAGGAGCCAAGCCATTGTTGACCATACTATTCTTGAGCTTAATGGCTTCATCAATACAACCCGTTTTACACAAACCATCAATGAACACATTGTAAGTGACAGAGCTAGGGTTACACCCATTCACATTCATCTTAACAAACACCTCTTTCGCTTTCTCTATATTTCCCACCATACAATAAGCTTTTATCATATTAGTATACGCGTAGACATCAAAGAAACCGACTTTTCTCTGCATCGATTCGCATACCTTCCAAAAAAGCTCCAACTTTTTACCCTTAAGTAAATCTTTCAAAATTGAATTGAAAAACAAAGGACTGAACCCGAACTGATCGGTTTTCAAAAGAATCTCAACCACTTCATCTAACAAACCCTTAACTCTATACCTATCAACAACAACCTCAAACACCTTGGGATTCAAATTACCACAAGAAACAAAACATTCTTTATAACAGCTGACAAAAGACTCCAAAACCGATACCGGAGACAAACGCATTGCAATGATGGCATCAATTAGAATACTAACACACCCATACAAGTTATGATTACACAGACTAATGGCTAAAAATGTAATCTTTTTGGAATTTGGTTGAACACCCACCTGGTTTTCTTGAAGCAGCATACGGATTACACGTGGGTTTAGGTTCTTGGGCACATCTGAGTGTGCAAGAATGGTTTCCCAGTTGTCTGATTGAAGAATATTCTTGATTTCACTCAGCAAGAAGTGGTTCTGCTTGGTGGGATTTGGTGTGTAGGATAAAGATCGGGTTTTTATGGTGTTTTGATGAACACTCAGTAAAGATTTTGGGTTAATTTGAAAGATTTTACGCATTATGAGTGATGAAATGAATACACAGAGTTTTGAATTGAAGTGATGAATGTCAATTCAGTGAAATGAAAACCCTAGAATTCAATAGTAACATGAATACAAACTTACATATAGTATTTTATTTGTTGTTTGTAAATGAATTGGATGGAAAATAGTTTTAGTGAAGTGGGCATTGAATTAGGGTTTTGCTGTTCATGGAATATGATGGCAGAGACGGCGGAGTGAGTACAGGGGTAGTTTGTTTTCGAGTTCACTCAGATGAAGCCATTGGGCTGACTTTTATTTTTATTGGGCTTTATAAATATTTCAAGAGCCCAAGTTTTTTGTTTATTTTGACAAATTACAAGTTTTTTACTTTAAGCATTTTAAAAAGTTAACTTTCACTCTATGTTCTTTAAACGTAGCCAATCTTTTTACATGTGAAATAAAACTTATATAACCTTGTACTTTCAAAAATTTAAACTCTATCAAGAATTTAAACTCTACATTTTTTTTCACATTAGATACCGTATAGTTAAAAGTAAGACATTTTAAAAATTATTATTCCAATTTGATTAGTATATTGTTCTATTTTCTAATAGCTTTTGCTTATAGTATAGTCACGGGTTAAAAGAATATACTATAAGCAAAAGCTATTAGAAAGTAGAACAGTATACAAATCAAATTGAAATAATAACCTTTAGCATGTCTTATTTTTAACTATACGGTATCTAATGTGATATAAAAATGTAGCTAACATAAGTCTAAAACATGCCTCCCTCAAGTTAAAACAGCTGCAATCAACTTATATACTTACAAGCTAAGTATATAAATAATAAATATCTAATGTATATCATATATTTATCTTTTTTTTTTTCTTAAGAGTACTAGTAAAAACACATGAAATGACCATTGTGGTTAACTTTTATAAAAATAAACCCCTTACTTCATAAATTTATATATTGTAATTATTATATATTATATTAATTCAAACCCTATTGAATTCGAGTTAGCACGCCGCTACACGTGCGTGGTTCAACGTTTTTACGTTTAACTTCTGTTATGTTTAGCGGTTCTACTGCAACGTGCTTGACCTTTTTTAGCGTAAGCTTTCGGATATTAGCAACGCCCTTACTGTAACGTGTGAGTTTACATAGAATATTTTGTTTTTATATATAAACTTTCGAAACGTTAACTTCTCCTCTGTTTAATGCTAAAATTTTGTATTTGCTTTTGATGAATTCTTCACAAAACATGAGTCATAAATACTAGTTATTTTTATCAAATACTATAGATATATCCATCTCTATATAGAGAGGGAACGTATGACCGGTTCTTGTAATATAGAATGATATCCTTTATTATTTATTTGTTGCCATTATAGTTTAATATATATATAAATGTTTTCTAAAAGGAGGTTTGTTTAAATCACTAATTACTAATTCAATTTTTAGTTTATTTTAATGTATAGGATTATAGTATATATTTTTTTATTATACGTCATACAGTTTTTATCTATATTTTAACGTCATGTGTAAACCAACAAAATTCCGTTTTGAACAGCAAATTTATTTTTAATTCTTGTCAAATTTATTTTTAATTTTTGTCGTTTTTGAGACTCAGAGTCATGACCTTCAAAATTCTATAAACTCAAAGTGTTTAAAGCTCTATATTTACCACCCATTAGTGCAGAACATGTAGCTAATCTATAACTCTTCACCATGTCAACCAAAATGAGAATTGGCAGAATAATTTTACAAGTTTATTATTTTCAGTTATACTTTAATAATATAATTCCAAAACTATAATACCCTTTATTATATAAAAATCCGAATAAAAAAATATACGATTCAAGATGTTTCAAGTTGAAGTATTTGGTTGGTGAACAATAATACTCCAACCATCGTTAGGTTCTTTAAATAAGTACAAGCCATTGTCTGTCTATATTATTGAAAATCATCACATTAAGTAGTCTTGAGTTATTAATTACATTGAAATAATAGTGTAATTAATCCTTTAATTATGACTTTTGATGGCATACATGTTCTTCAACTTTGGAGAACTATTAATTTAATTATATCATATAAAATATTATTAATTCAATAACCTATATTAATATAAAGGCGGATTGCACTTGTATCATATTTAGGTGGATATTAACAATGAATAATTGAGCTAGACTTTGTACAAATATTGTCAGTTCGAACCCTGAGCCCACCCTGGTTTTCGTCCCACGGTGTGTTACGTTATGCCAGAGAGTTCTGCTATTGTGGTGGCACAACGGCTGTCAAGTGGCAGTCGCGGTATGGTATCTTGGAGGAATGCCCAAGCTAAACTTTGAAGCCAGTGTGGACCCGATTAAGACGACATAGTCTGGCTAGAGTGGGGCATCGAGGCTCTCCAAGTATGGATAGTGCGGTAGCTTAAATACAAGAAAGTCGTCGTTTAAAAAATATAAAGAATGATCCATGAATCTTTTTCACATGATTGTTTTTTTTATGGTCGGGTGTCTGTTAGCTGGACGTCCTAATTTTCGATTCATATTGGTTCATGTCATATAAATAATGATATTTTTTTCAGTGCAACTAATAAACTAAGAGATACGAGTTTTTTTTAGATAATAATGATCATAAAATGGTAGAGAACTCTTAATTAACCATTAAAAATATAATACTAGAGATGAGTGGGTCTTGGTACCGAAAATACCGGTATCTATAATTCTAAATTCTTGGTGTCGGTATCGAAATGTTTGGCTCAATACGATATTAAATGCAAAATTCAGAAAATATTAGTTCCATAGAGATATCAAAAACTCAAACTTTTCAAATTTTGACATCAATGAAATGAAAGCTACACGCTAAAAAGAAAAAAGAAAAATCTTTATGAAACACTAAAATTAATTTAATAGTTAAAATCTCTATACTAATAAATAAAAAGGAGATACTTGTCATAATTGTAGGTAATCTGATTTTTTGTTTTTTCACATCTATGTTATATTAAATACTGATATTAAATAATAATGACAATTAAGAATTTATATATGTAGATATTTCATATAACTTTTAATTATGAGTAGTTATTATATGATTATGGATAATTATTAAATCAATAACCAAATAAATTTAATATAAAACTTATTATGAGTTTTCTAAATAATTTTTTTTAATTTAAAAGCTTCTATTTAATTCTTCAACTTACATCAAATTCAAAACTACATGCTCGTTAAAATATTAAGAAAAGAGAATAGTAATAATAATAGTTTTTTATGACTGATTTGAAAATATTTAATGTCACGTCAAGGTTCATTTTACAAAAAACCATATATTACCGATTGTATATGTTAACAGATCACAACTAGTGTAATATACGGTTTTTTTAAAACATAAGTTTCTGTTACTAAAGTTCCTGTTGGCTTATAATTTTCTAGTGTAAAATAAAATATCTGAAAAAGTCAGAATGCAGTTGGCATAAATAAAAAGAAGGGCGTTAGCGTTTACTTGGGTTTGGGTGGTGGTGATGGTGGTGGTGGTGACATAAGCATAGGAATATGACCCACAAATAGCCAGCTGTAATTTATATATATGTATATGTATATGTATATGCATATGCATATGCATTATCTTCTTCTTCTCTCTACTCTAAAAAGTTAGGTATTGGGTTCTTCATTTCTTCTTCAAAATCAAAATTCCCCCTGAAGAAACACTAAGTTACCCCGGGCAGATTACGGATAATCTGGGGGTTAAATAGATGTTTCCCACGAGGGGTTAGATCCGGCAAAGATGGTTCTTCTGATAACCTGCAAAACAGACACCGTGAGCTCGTCACTGAGAAGGGGGGGTACCTCCTTGTGACCACCCTCCGGCGTGAGAATCAGACTAGATTGCTCTTGAATATAAATGTATATTAAGAGATTGTTAGAGCAGATATCAGGTATAAGATGTAAGATACAAGATAAGATGATAAGATCATACCATTTGGGGTATTTATAGCCGAAGGTAGGTTTCCAAGAGGGTATAGCCGGCCGAAATAGTATTCCTGTTCTACCAACTGTGGCCTACGCATGTGCCATGCTGACAGTTGGTGGGTAGGCAGCGGCTGACAATGACCAGGCCTGCTGTGTACTATTCCTTTTCCACCAACTGCAGGCTATGCACGTGGTATGACAGGAGTTGGTGAGTAGGTAGCGGCTAATAGTGACATACAGTACAAAAGCATGCTGCTCGCCATACTGTTGTCAGTGGGTTGCCGTATCTCTGGTCAGATCTTTTGCCCATACCTCGTCAGGTACAGTACAAAAGATCTTCCAGTATCGTACGGACTGGCTCATTTGGGCGGGAGTATTCCCCCTCCCGCCTTTGTGCGGGATTGTTCCCGGCTTCGCTCATTCCTTCAGGTGACTACTGAATTATCGAGGGCTAAGTGCCTTGTGAGTGTAGCCTTGCTGCGCGGGTGGCCTTCCCTGATGGCTTGTATCCGCAGCTGCGGGAACAGGCGGAGTACTTCACCATTGGGAGGCATTTCCTGCGGGAACAGCTTGCGTACTACGCGTAAGGACGTCACGTCTCTGAGCATGGTGGGTCCTGCGGATCCAGTTGGTTTCTGCGCAGACGTCTCTCTTCTAGGTGAGTCCTGTGGGTCCAACTGGGCTCTGCTGGGACCTACCTCTTCAAGTCCCCCCAGTCCAATGTTCTTCTCATGAGTGTTTAATAAGTGAGGTTAACTTTTGGACTTAAGCAAAGGGTTTTTGAAAAGGGTTTAGTTTTAAGGTTTTCCATGGGGATTCTTCCCGCGGAAGTCCTTATGTCACTTGCAGAAATTCCCGACTTTCCTGCTTGATCTTTGGGTATGATGCGGGTAGGTCTGTAACCTCCTCGCAAGTCAGGAGCGTTGAGTCACACTTGTGTGGATTCTCCATGAGGTTTTGGTAGTTTTGAACATAGTGATCAATTATGTTAAACCCACCAATTCCATCTTGAAGCTTCAAACAATGTAGTTCTCGACGTTCCCGCTATGCGGGGATGTTATTCCCGTTTCCGCAAGCATTGCCCAGAAGATCCTTCTTGGTTTCAATTCCTTGCGGAGTGCTAGGTATGTGAAGGGTTTTGCCTTGACACTGTACCCGCACTCGTCTTACGGTTACTTTACTTCCAAGGTATTCCTGGCGTCAATTCCCTGCGGGTGCTAAGTATGTGAAGGGTTTTGCCTTAACACTGTACCCGCACCCGTCTTATAGTTACTTGGTCGCCAAGGTATTCTTGGCTTCAATTCCCTGCAGATGCTAAGTATGTGAAGGGTTTTGCCTTAACACTGTACTCGCACCTGTCTTACAGTTACTTGGTTGCCAAGGTATTCCTGGCGTCAATTCCCTGCGGGTGCTAAGTATGTGAAGGGTTTTGCCTTAACACTGTACCCGCACCCGTCTTATAGTTACTTGGTTGCCAAGGTAAGGGGTATTTTCCCGCTTTTGAATCTTTTTGAAATTTTGAAATTCGAAGAGTTGGTGAAAGGATAAGAACAGTCCAAACTATTGAAACGTCGTCCGACGGTTTCTTCTGACAGTGTCAGGACGTGCAGGAAGTTATGGCGACGTGACAGTATATGGTCATTCAGGCGCTTTTTCAGGCGCGTGGGCGCGAATTTTTGGGCGCGTGGCCGCGAAATTAATGGCACGCGTCCTTTCAACAGCTGTTGCCAGCTTGCTCTTTGCCACGTGTCATAGTTTCATTGCACCTGCGATTTCTCTCTCTTCCGCATTAAATTCATCGCATTGATTGCGATTAGTATATAAAGGGGGAGAGGGTCCTTTGTAATCCACACTTTCACTTTTCTCTTCATCTTCAAAACGATTTCCGGCTAATACTCACCTTTTCAGTCGAGCATTCTCTTGAAATCGTTCTCTTCTTTCATACCTGCAAGATGTCTTCTACTCACGATCTTGAGGCTACAGCCCAGGAGGCTGGGGTGTACGCCGAGAACCCGTCATCCACGTCCGACAAGGATGACAAGAGTACTGCTGGCGAGTGCCAGTGTGCTCTGCCTGTCGATCTATATCAGTACATCGTCAGGAAGTTCATGCTCGAGTCTTTCGAGCCTGAGTTTCCTGAACCTCATCAGACGGTGTATGATGCCCCCAGAGGCAAGATCGGGGTATATGCCGCATTCTTTGTCTATGGGAATCTTAGGTTCCCCTTGACGAAGTTTGTGTACCGTGTTCTGGAGAGGCACGGTGTACACCTGACCGAGGTACACCCGATGGCGATCGCGAAGATTCGCCGCTTCGAGTGGGTGAGCCGGATTCTGGGCGTTGAGCCCTTCGTCGACCGCCTGATGACCTTCTACTCTTGGAGGTGCATCTAGGGGTGGTATACTCTGATAACCCGGATCAAGGGTTTGAAGATTTGCGCAACCGAGCGCAGTCTTCGTTCATGGAAGCGGGAGTTCTTTTATATCTCCGCTCGCGCCATCCCCCTTGCCATGAAGTTTAAGAATGGGCAAGCACTCCCCAGCCTTCACGCCTCCAACTACCAGGAGGCGGAATGGTTCTCAAAGATTTCCCGAGTCCAATCTCCGGTTTACCGCTTTGCGGAGTCCGGGATGGTGATGCTCGGGATGAGCCGGGTGTGGAAGGATGCGGAGGCGCAAAAGATCCCGATCGTCCTTGAATACGGTTTGAACTCTGTCCCTTACGGTATGCTCTGTCTTCTTTGTTTATATAGGTTTGTCTTCTAACTGTTTTTCTTTTATTTCAGAGGGGAACGACTTGCAGTCGCTCCTGTATCCGCGGGAGGCTGATAGTCCCGCTCGGATGGGTACTCGTGCTCTAGATGAGAACGAGTTGCCCATCCTTGAACAGACGGCGGATCGGTTCGTGGAGGTCTACCCGCCAGGGCACGAGATCCTGAGCGCCAGGCGACCAGGTAAGGCGTTATTCAACCCTCGACCCCTCAATGCTGAAACCTCTGCTGGAATTCCTCTAATCTTGTGTTCTGATGAGGAATCCGCAGATGGCCCTCCGTTGGTGCGGAAGAAGAAGGCTGCCGGCGGGAAGGGGAAGGCGAAGGTGGCCTCCACTGCCGATCCGGTGCCTCGGTCTGATTCAGAGACCGAGAGCGAGGAGGTGGCGGGGAACCCTGGTGGTGATAAGACCACTGCTCCGGAGGCTGCGACGACTGTCACCTCCGGAGAGCCCAGAATGACGACGGTGAGCGGCGTAAAGTGGCTGGCTACATCGGGTTCGTCCCCGCCTGTCCGCACTTTTAGGCTCAAGAAAACCCGTAAGTACAAACTTCCTTTATTTTTAACTTCATAGCTTTCCATCATTAATACTTATCTCCTTTGTGCAGGCGTGGATGCTACCGCATTCCAGGGTGGAGCGGGGAGGAGTACCTCTGGACCCATGACGGTAGGCTTGGTCGGCCTACCTGAGGCGACGACCCAGGCGGCTGCGCCTGCTTCAGTTGGTTCAGTTGCTCACCCCGTTGAGCCAACTGTTCCAACTGTGATGACATCACCGCCGGCTGTCAGTACCATATTTACTGAATCTTTCACTGAGCCGGCGGTTACTTTTTCTGCGGACTCCGCAGCGGCGACCACGGTTGTGAGTTCACCTACGGTGAGTTCGCCTCCGTTGGTTTCTACTACCGCGGCGGCCTTCACCATGCCTCCGTCATCGGCAACGACGACCGATCCTTCAGGTATGCTTGGGGCTTCTCGCCAACCTCTGCCTCCTTCCCATCTGCCTGACCTCTTGGACGGATTTCCCTTGGGTTCAGGTGATGGGTTTGGCGGCTATCGGCCTGTTGTCGACCCTACAGGTGCGTAAGGTTCTTTTGGCCTTTTTTTTTTTTTTTATATATATCATATTTTCCTAACTGCTTTTTGTTTTTTGCAGTGTCGGATTCCAATAAAGTGTATGTTCCACGATGGAACATCCGCCGAGGAACAACCCTTCGCACGCCTGTGGAGTGCGTGGAATGGGCTCGTCACGCAGCTCCCAGTGGTGCGTTGGGGGAAGCCATGGCTAGCTACCAGGAGGGTAGGCTAACCAATGAGCTTCGGGTTCTCCTGGCCCGGATGCAGCCGCGCGTCGAGCTGCTTTGTCGTGAAAACGACAAGTTAAAAGCAGCTCGCATCCAAGAAGTAACTCAGGCGCGGGCTGTCCGGGAGGAGAATAGGAGACTTACCGCAATGGCTGCGGAAAAGGAGAAGGCCTTCAAGGCCCTCGAGGTTGAAGTTCAGGCCCGTCTCGAGGCCCGTTCCAAGGCTGCCCAAGCTGTTAACGAACAGCTTCGGCTGGCTAAGGAAACTGCACGGAACGCAACCGAGAGGGCCACCAAGGCTGAAGCTATTGCTGAGCCTCTACGCCTCGAGAATGAGGAACTTAAAGCCAAACTAGAGGTGCTCCAACAGGCTCATGATGCCTTGGCGATGGAAGACGCCAAGAAGCTCCAAGAGATCTTGGACCAGAGGGGCGTGCTTGACCACACTGAGCAGAAGCTAAAGGGCGTTGAAGAGGCTGCTGCAAAGGAAGTGTTGCTTGCCAACCTCAATAAAAGTGAAGCCGAACGCGCCCGTAACCAAGCTCAAGCCGCCCTCCAAGAGGCTCTGGTTGCCAAGGAATGGCTTCTTCGAGAAGCGTTGTCTCAGGTAAGCTTAACTTCATAATGTCTTTACGCTTTTCTTTGTAAATAGAAAAGGTTTTGATACTTGTATTTTTTCTTGTAGGTTGTGCATCGAGTCTTTACGGACACATCATACGACGATGCCATGAGCGCAGCCCTCAACGCTTCTCATGAGGATGGGGAAAAGGCCGGCTTCCTGCTTGGTCTAGGGTTTGTTGAGAAAGGCATCCCGCCTTCCAACTTCCCTTTGTATGATGTGGATACTGAAGCTGTTTATGACCAAGCAGTGAACCAGTATGCCGCCTTCCCGCATCCGGTGGTGGAGAAGGTGAACGAAGTCGCTGCTGCTGATGATGGGCTAGCTATCCTTAAAGCTTTCCTTGAACCGCCACGCTCTACTGATGGTGCGGGTCCAAGTGGAAGTGGTCCTGAGGCTTGATCTTGAAGATCCCTTCCCACCATTAGAGTAGATTTTTATTTTTGTATAGCTTCTTTTGTATGCGGGTATGTACCCAGCAATCTTTGTAATATTTGAATTTCGATGGAATAAAGATTATTTGCCAATCCCTTGCCTTGTTTATTTCACGTATATTCTGATTTAACTTAGCAATTTCTTTAGTACTTAGATAATTTAACTTTTCAACGTGGTAGATAGTAAGTTAAAAGTTTTGCGTCCTCTTTCATGATTGTGCGGATAAGACCGTCACTTGCACTTAGTAGGATGGCTAAACTTTACCTATATCTGACCTGCGTGGAAGTTTTCCTCATCTTTTCCTTTGAAAATTTCTAAGTGTATAGAATAAGTTAACCTTTGAACGTGGTAGATAATAGGTTGAAGTTTTGCTTCCTCGTTCGTGATTGTGCGTGTAAGACCGTCACTTGCACTTAGTAGGATGGCTAAACTTTACCTACATCTAACCTGCGTGGAGGTTTTCCTCATCCTTCTGTTAGAAATTTTCTAAAGTATTTTGAATAAGTTAACCGCTCGACGCGCGGTTGTCAATAGGTTCGGTTTCCTCTTATGATTTGTGCGGTTAGGACCGGCACTTTCATTTAGTGGGATGACCAAAGTTTACCTGTCTGACGTGCGTGAAGGTTTACCGTTTTTTGGGTTTATGCGGGTTTTGCCTCCTTCCCCACGCAACGACTTTCCACGTAATTATGCGGTGAGTACCGGCATCAGTGTTGAATAAATTAACCGTTCGACGCGCGGTTGTTAATAGGTTAGTGGTCAGTTTCATCTATCATGATTCGTGCGGATAGACCGGCACTTTCATTTAGTGGGATGACTGAACTTTACCTTTAACTGACCTGCGTGAAGGTTTGCCGTTTTTTGGGTTTATGCGGGTTTTGCCGCCTTCTCCACAACGACTTTCCACGTAATTATGCGGTGAAAACCGGCATATCCGTGTGGAAAGTTCATAAGTATAAATGTAAAATCATCAGCGTCGATGTTCTAAGGAGAATCATTTCCATTAGAAGTGGCTCTGGGCCTTTACAAATTTGGAATTGATTTACATGCAAATTGTGTAATTGAGATCCCTTCCATGTTGTTGGGATGGGAGTGCCATCGAGCCGATATGCACCTAGTTTGGGATCTCGTTGTTTACGCAGTATGTAGTCTCCAACATTGAAGCTGCAATTTTATTCGTGTTTTCCCTAGCTGGGGTTCTACACGCATCAGCCTGCTCAGCGTTCGTTACGCCACGAGGTGTGCGAGCGTCCCATCTCTGACAAATGCTTCAACGATGTCCTTTACGTCTGTGCATTCTTCAGTGTTGTGGCCTTTTGTCCTGTGAAAGTCACAGTATTTGCTCCGATCCGCATTGTGACGATGTCGGATTATTGGAGCCTTTGGCCATGGGGGCTCCTCAGTGGCGAATATATCGGTGACGCTTTTGGTGAGTGGCGTCCATCTGGAGTTCTGGTTCGACTGTACGTTATCCCTTCCGCCTAACCGATGTTGCAAGCCGGATGAGGTGTCAAAGTTTACCCTTGACTGCCAAATGCCTAGCTTCCGCTTTTTGTTTAGTCGGGCGGTAAGGACGTTGTCTTCTCTTGTTTTCTGGGTGTAGAGATTTGTGCTCTGGGGGAGGTCTCTACCCAGTTGCTTCTCCGTTTCCGCAAAGCGTTTAGCTGCTGTCATAATGGCATCCTATGTGGATGGCATGCCATCTTTACCCGTTAAGGTGCGGATGAGCTCTGGGTCGTTTGCGCCCTGGATGAAAGCAGCGCGAACAAGATCTTCGCTAATATTACCCAGACTTAGTTTCTTTGAGTTGAAGCGAGTGATGAAGTCTGGCAAAGATTCATCTTCCTCTCGAATGCATTTGAGGATTGTCCATTGCTCTTCGGTATACTTTCTTTGTTGGCTGAAGTGTTGGCTAAATTTTTGCTGGAAGTCTTCCCAATCGTAGATGTGGTGGACCGGTAGACGATCGAACCACGCTCTAGCTGCCCCAACAAGCGTCATTTGGAACATGTAACACCACGTAGGTTCCGTCCAACTACTGACGGTTGCCCCCGCTATGAACCTGTTCAAATGATCGTCTGGATCAGATATACCATCGTAAGTGCCGATGTTGGACATCTGTTTGGCACTTTTCGGGACGATTGCTTCCGCAATGTCCCTTGCAAATTTGGACGTTCCCGCCTTTGCAGCGGTTGGTGTAAATGTTTTGGAGAAGTCACGTGGGTTTCCACCTGCGTTTTTTGGTTTGAAGGTTTCTCCAAAACGCCTTCTCGGTTGGGAGTCCGTTTCCTTACGCTTCCCTTTCGCCCTATGACGAGGGTTTGCGTCACTATCGGATTCCTCCAAATCATTGTCCCATTACTCTCCGAATTCCTCAGGCTGTTGGAGTGAACGTAAGCGTTCATCCAACTCGGCTTGGAATTCTTTTTGACGTGCTTCCGCCCACGCTTTAACTTCATCGAGTGTTTGGCGGGGGAGCCTCGTTCGTTGTCTCTCTAACTGGGTATCGGTGAATCCCAGTGAGCGATTATTTACTGCACTTGCCCCAGCTTGGGTAACTGGGGTAGTGTTCGTGAAAACTGTGTAGTCGCTGTATTCCCCTCAGTAGCTGGGGTTGTGGTTACCGGAGTTTCTTTAACCATCTTTCCAGAAGTTTGAAAAAACTGAAGAGAAATGAAGTTCTAGCTTTTATGCACGGATGGCGCCAATGAAGAAACACTAAGTTACCCCGGGCAGATTACGGATAATCTGGAGGTTAAATAGATGTTTCCCACGAGGGGTTAGATCCGGCAAAGATGGTTCTTCCGATAACCTGCAAAACAGACACCGTGAGCTCGTCACTGAGAAGGGGGTATATGTATATGTATATGCATCATCTTCTTCTTCTCTCTACTCTAAAAAGTTAGGTATTGGGTTCTTCATTTCTTCTTCAAAATCAAAATTCCCCCAAAACAAAACCACCTTTCAATTCAATTCAATCAAATCAAATCCAACTTCTATCTATCATGGCGGTATGTTTTCAGTTTCAAAATCTTATTATTATTATTATTATTATTATTATCTTCTGCTTGTTATACGCTGTGTTTAGATTCCTTGTGTTTAGCTTCTGTCGATCGTCTCTGCTTCTTGATTGATTCTGTGTTATTTGTAATAACAAGATGATTGATTTTGTTCTTGTATTGGATTGGACTGCGTTAGGTCAATCAGTTACTGATATTGATTACATCCTTTAGGAATTGAATTGAATCGAATCAATCATCATCTATGGATTCTGTTGCTACTAATCATCCACACTTTGACTTTAACTATCCATGTTTCAAACTGCTTAACAGAACCGAAACCACCCAAAACTGGTCAAAAGACAATCGTAGCCCCGTTAAGAAACCGGTTTCAACCCGAACTGAAACCGATCATAAACCGGTTTTGACTTTTTTGTTGACCGAAATGAACCGGTTTCAACCGAAACCGTAGGTTTGGGACCCATTTGTATTTTGTAATACTCTCAATTGAAGCCAGTTCCAAACCGGTGAAACTGTACCGGTCAAGAAACCGGTTTGTACTTAACCAGGTTTTGACTTTTTGTTGACCAAACGCTGGAACTGGTTTGTGCGCCTCTATGCAGAACTGTTGGTATTTATATTTGCAAAAGAAGTTCCTAAATTTGAACATATGGTAACTGTTAGGTTTGACATAAATAAGTTAACTTTTTATTCTGAAGCATGATTATCTTTGTTAGGGTATGAATCTATGATTGTATGACTCTTTTTTGGCCTTGCAATGAGCATAGCATATGATAAAGGAACAAGCTTTTTCTTATTTACTAATTGTATATTATCTTAAGGAAACTGGTTCATTTTTTGACACGTATATTCACTCATATTGTGTATGAGTGTATGACCAATAATTGTTTCTTCAATAAAGTGCTAGAGTTGTCTACATTCGCAACAATAATCCATATTCGTTTTGGGTTGGGAGGGGACATGGTTTTGGAATATTAATAAGAAGGGACCTAGTACAGTTTTAAGAAGCCCCACAAGGAAAATGTGGAAAGATTGAAATTATTAGAGAATAGAAATGTCATGTCATATTTGTCATCGCATGTGATGATCACCATCGTGGACCATGCTGTGTCATCGCCTCATCATTTCATATTTTCAACAATATACGTGGTAAATTAAGGCTTCGCAAAAGGATTTCTAGACCCAGAAACCTAATGAAACCAAAACATGTCTTACCATTGGTTCTAAGGGTGCAAATGAGCCGAGCCCGAGCATTGTAGCCTTACGCTGCTCAACCTCAGATCGCTAGGCTTTCTTGAAGCTCAAGCTCGACTCAGTTCGAAGAGCCTGGCTTGTATACTGAAATTGTAGCTCGAGATCAACTCGACTCGAGCTAATTTGAGAAATACCTTAAAACGAGCCTAAGCTCGGCTTGAGCTCGTGTGCGATACCTTAAAAGAGCCAAAGCTTGGCTCGAGCTTGGCTGTGCAGCGTGAAATTTAGGAGTGCAAACGAGCCGAGCGCCCGAGCCCAAGCTCGAATTGGGTCGAACTTGATTCGTTTAGGCTTACGAGAGCTCAAGCTTGGATCAGGCTCAGCTCGTTTATTATTTATTAATTGATTTATTTACATTTTTAACTATTTTTGTATACTTTTTATTTAGTTTGTTTATCATAATTTCATATGTAATAAATATTATTATGTAAATATGTATTTAATACGTTAAATAAAAATTATATAAGTAATAGGCTTGTTTAGGCTCGCTAGACAATTTGAGTTCAATAAACAAAGCTCTGGCTCAGGCTCGTTTATTAAACAAGTTTATTTTAAGGCTCAAACTAATTTAAGTTTGGCACGATTCAAGCTTTTAATGAGCCAATCTCGAGTAGCTCATGAGCCGGCTTGGCTCGCTTGCACCCCTAGTGAAATTAATACATAAAAGTCCAAATGAGTTAAAAGTCAAAGATACACAAGGCTTGAGCTCCTACTCGATAACTAAACGAGCTTTATTTGACGCTCGGGCTCAGCTGTGGCTCAATAACACTAGGCTTGTTTCAAGTTTTTTATAACGATCCGATCTCGAGTAGCTTGTGAGCGGCTCGGCTTCTTTGCACCCCTAATTGGCTCCATGTTTTACTCATGACTTTGATGTTTTGAATGTGTAGTATAAATGAGTTCTTGTAGTCACAATACATGAAGCTTTGTATGTATCAAAACCAGATAGATATAATTTTGTGTAGATTATGAGGAAAAACAAGCAAATATATAAGGAGTTGAACATGGATTTAATTTGGTATTTAGATGCATAGCCATTGTTATTAGTTTTCATTAATTTTTGAATCAAAACCCCTAATTTGTAACCATCTCTGAATGTTTGGATGAAAGTCCTACTCATTTACAAATGGTATAAAACTTGTCAAAGTCCACTTTATTCTTGATATGCTATTTTATACCATACCTAGAAATGAATGAATGCTAATTAAAGGTTAAATATTTACAGGAAAAAGGTCCACCATTGCCAAAGTTTGGTGACTGGGATGTGAACGATCCAGCATCAGCTGAGGGATTTACAGTTATTTTCAACAAGGCTAGGAATGAGAAAAAAGCAGGTGGCACATCTGACTCACCACCTAAAACCGACTCTACATATAATAAGTCTGGGACAGCTATTCTTGGGAAGCCTCAATCTGTAAGTTGTGCATTTTGTTGATTTGATTAGAATACAGTTATTTTCGTAAACTCGTATTGTGTTTGTGTCTAATGAATTAGTGGTTAAGGGTTCGAGAATCGGACCTAAAAATGTAGATGTTATATTAAAGGTGACCAAATGGTTGGGCCGGGTTTGGTTGTAAATGTAATAATACGGTTAAATGTCTCGTGTTCGTGTGAACCCGTGAAAAATCATGTGTCAAATATGATTACAAAAGTTATAGTTTTCTATTTTTTGAGAAAATGATTTATGAGATTTTATGCTTTTAAACTATATTTGGAGTTTTGGAGTAACTTTGACACGATTGACCTGTTTCATTTTTAACTAATTTCTTATCATTATACCCGTTTAACAGATGAAACATAACCTGACTTGACACATTCAACTGTTGGTTTTAATAAATTGTTGAATTAATTTTTTAATTTTGTTTTTGTTTTGCAGAAAAAATGGTTCTGCTGCATGGCATAAAAGTGATGAGAGACTCCTTGTATCTTATCGGGCCGGAGTTCATTCTGCTTTGATTTTTATGACGATAATGTAAACCTTTGAACAGTTGAACAAAATGGGCAACTTGTACATCAAAGTCTATGGTTTCATGATATGGAGATCTGTTTGTAAAACAAAAATGATATACACCTTTTTTGTTAGCTGAAAATTCGTATCTCTCACTAGTTTTGTCATGCGTCTCGTGTATATGCTCGTCTTCCGGGCCTTTTATCTGGAAATGTTAAACACAATATTTTAGAACTTTCAAGCCCATTGACTTAAAATCCAATGTTGACTTTTATTAGTCAAATAAAATTTTCAGCTTCAAAACAGACTGAAGTAAATTTGTATCTGACAATCATACAAATACTTGATGAGAGTTAGATATGATTAGCTAATTTTGCATTATTTACAAAAATCAGTTTTATTATATTAACTTCACATTTATCTCAAAAGTCAGCTTTAAGCCATGTTCGGTTTGCAGAATTCGTTGGAACTGGAATCCATTCCTTCAAATTCCTTTACAAAATTCGAGATTCCGTCACCTTGTGAAGGAATATATTTACCAAAATGCTCCTGAATTAAATAGAATCCAGTCCTGCTTTTTCTTAATAAATTGTACAATTTAACTTTTTAAAAGGTTACATGAATAAAAAGTTAATAAAAATGTAGTTTGCAAGCAATTATATTATTATTATTAGTATTGAATATATATATAAAAATATATAAAACAAGCAATGAAGTACAAAAGGATCCTAACAAAGGGCAATTCTATTATTTGTGATTATATACATTCCAATTCTTTTGAGAAATTTACAGAACAAACACGATTATGCAAAATTACAAAACCTAAAACACATTTCTTCAATCAGCCAAACGAATGATGAATTCAAATTTTATAAAATTCTAACTCGTTCAAATTAAAATTAACTAATTGTGGTTCTATAAAAAACATTTTGTCAATCAAACACAATTTTGAGTAGTGCCATGTTTGAACTCAAGCAGAAAATATGAATCTGAGTAGTACTATATATGTTTGCAAATTATACACAGATATTATTTATGCACAAAGATAGGAAAACATATATAAAGTGACACAATTATGGGACAACATAGGACATCAATCAAATGAAATGAAATATTCAAGAGAATAGAATAAATTAAGAAAATTACGAGAAGATCAACAGCGTCTTCGGTGAAATGCCACCTAGTTTCAGCCTTAATAACAACGAAGGAGACATGAACTGTGTCGCCTTCGTATTCAACGTTGTGCGACAGACACTCTTCTTTGTCGATCACAAATCTAATCCCGAAAACCTCCCTTAGTAACACGGAACAGACGACGATAATCATTAGACATAATCTGAATGTGGCAACAGCCATCTCTCTCAAATCAAAAGAATTGGTTAAACCAACGTGAAGAACGGATAGATCTAGTAATAGTAATAGTATTGCATAGGAGTGGGAGTTTATGTATTAGTTATTTATTACCTGCGCCTTAATTAAAGTACTACGTACTTTGGAACAACTCAAACTTGTCGGTTAAACTTATGTTGTTTCCGTTAAGTTTACAAAACAAACCTTGCACTTTATTTAATGTATTTAAACATTATATTTTTACCTTTTTAGATATATTTATTATTCAGTTTTACATGATACAAAAAAAATTTCTTCTCTCTTGAATAAAAACAAGTAATCGACCTTTGACTGCTTGAAACCGAGACGTTGCAAGGAGGTGGTAATTTTTTTGTACCAATTTCTTGATGCTTGTTTAAGCCCATAGAGTGACTTTTTGAGCTTACAAACTCGGTTGTCATCTCGCTTTTCCAAAGCCTTGAGGTATCTTCATGTAAACGTCCTCAAGTAAGTCACCATGCAAGAAAGCATTGTTCACGTCTAGTTGATGGGTGTACCACTCCCTTTTAACTGCTACGACTAGTAAGCTTCAAACCGTGACCAACTTCGCAACAGGAGCAAAAGTATCATGATAGTCAACATCTTCCATTTGTGTGAAGCCTTTCTACGCGTCGCGTTTTGTACCATTCTATTTCTCTACTCGGCTTGTATTTTATTTTGTGCACCCACTTCGAGTCAATGACCCGCTTACCCTTCGACAATTCTTCGAGTGTTCAAGTCCAATTTTTTTCAAGAGCTTGGATTTCGGTCTTCATTGCTTCCACCCATTTTGGGTTCCGGACTGTTTGAGCAAAATATTTTGGCTATTTGAGGTAATGGCCGCTAAGGCACTAAGAATATTTTATGAGAGTTAGTAAAATTATCATAAGAAACAAAATGTGATATAGGGTGTACCTTGAAGAATAAATAGCTTATCCATCAATAAGACGTAAACAACACATTTTGCATGGAGATCTTCATGAAAAAGTCTATATGAAAATTCCACATGGGTTTGATAAAGGAAGAGACGACAAAGTTTGTCGGCTAAGGAAGCCTTTATACGGCTTAAAACAAGCCTCTCAAAATTGGTATAAAATGTTTACTTCAACTCTCTTGGCACTTAATTTTATACAATTAAAGGCGGATCAATCCCTTTTCATTTGTAAGAAAAGAAATTCTAATGTAGCCACCTTAATATACGTTGATGATGTTATCATAGTTGGTGACAACCCATCCAAAATTCATGCTACAAAGGTTTATCTCAACGATAAGTTGGATTAAAGACCTAGGGAACTAAAAATATTTCCTAGGGGTTGAGGTGCTCGAACAAACGAGGGTTTAGTTCTCAGCCAACGAAAATACACTCTTGGCATTCTAAAAGATTGTGGCGTTCTAGGGTCTCGACCTAGTGCCTTTTCCATGGAACAAAATTTGAAATTGGGAAAAGACGAAGATGGAGCAATAGTGGATGCAAGTCAATACAGGCGTCTCGTGGGAAGGTTACTTTATCTACAAGCAACACGGCATGACATCGTTTACTCTGTAAATGTCTTGAACCAATTCGTTTCTGATCCACGTCAAAGTCACATGGAGGTGACTATGAGAATCATAAGATATTTAAAAATGACCCTGAGACAAGGAATATAGTTACTAAAGGAAGGTGGAACCGAACTCACAACGTATAGTGACGCCGACCGGCTTGTTTGTCCTTACTCAAGAAGATCAAGAATTAGTTACTTACTTCTCTTAGGAAGAGCCCCTATCTCGTGGAAGTCTAAGAAGCAATCCGTTGTGTCCTACTACCACGGTATGTGAAATTTTGTGGGTACGTTAGCTCTTGAAATAAATTGGGTTGCTACAAAAATCAACCAATCCCACTCTTTTGTGACAATCATGGCGAGAGACATATTACCAACAACCTCGTTTATCATAAACACACAAAACATGTCTATATGGATTGTTGTTTTGTTCGTGAACAGGTCAAATAAAAGAACATTCAACCAAGAGCCGTTGACACAAAAAATCAAATAGCTGATATATTCTTCACCAAGGCTTTGGGTTCGCAACACTTGCAATACCTCCTTGCTAAGTTAGGCGTTCTTGACTTACACGCCTAAACTTAAAAAAGAGTCTAAATTATTGGCCTAAATTCTGCTTCCATATCATGATATGGTCTCTTTTATTTTCCATTTTTTACTTTCTAATTTAAGGCTATTTAAGTGGAGTAGTTATTAAATTTTGATTGCATGTGATATTATAACAGAAAGATTAATATATCGAGTTTTAAAGGTTCCAGCTACAACCAATTTTAACTTCAAAATTTCATGAGAATCACTTTTAAACGTTAATTTATTTAATAATGTTTTTTTCATTATTTTTATATGTTGTTAATTTTTACCTAAAAAGGGATAAAAAATATATGTAGATTGTGAAAGTACATGTGTACCTTTCGAACATACGAAGTAATATATGTATTTTCGCGAGTTACATATATATATATATATATATTTTCATATAATAACATATAAAAAAAATAAAAATTAAAAACTAATGTTTAAAATTGATTTTCACGAGTTCTAAAAGATTTTAGTTGTTTTATTTGAACCCTCCCAGGGGTGTAGCTTTATAGGGGGCGGGGGGGGGGGGGGGGGTGGGAGTGTTCCTGGTCACCACCGTTTTTCGCTTCGTATAGTATATTTGCGCTATTTGGCTCAGAAATTTTATAGGTATTGAGCCCGGTCACCTATCAGTGACTTTGGTCACCCTTATGACTTAGCCCAAACTTCGCTACTGTTCCTCTCCTCATCATGTAACAACCCATATCGGCTTCACGTTTGGTTTTATCCGCACATATTGGAACATTTTCAAAACCTCTTGTCTTGAAGATGGTGACACATTTTTTTGAGAAAGGCATAGGGTGCAATTCCTCCCCATTCCTTACACTCATTCCTAAAACAAAATATCCTTAACAGATTACTTATTTTAGACCTATTTGGTTGATTGTTATTATTAATAAAGTTATTGATAAACTCCTTGCTAATAAGGGTGAAATGGGTTATTTGGCCTCTAATTCCTCCTGTTCGATCTGCCTTTATTATGGGTAACATTAATAGGAAACGATGTGTTTTCTTTGGCCAAAAAGAAAATAACCTGGATTCAGAAGATAACATGATGATCATGGGCATTATATGACCCGCTAAATTGGAGATTGCTCATTATGATCATGGGCATTATAAGTTTTTCGGAGATGGATTTTTTATTGCCTAAGTTCAGTTAGGGTTCAATCTTAATCAATGGTTCACCTATTAAAGAATTTTTAACTCAAAGGGGTACCTTCATGAAAATTTTGAGCCAAATTTGGCAACTTTAGAAGATGAAAAGGGTCAACTAGTAAAAATGTCAAGGTTATAGTTTAAGGTTTAAAGCGTAAAAAAGCAAATCTCGGGTTAGACGGACCGTCTAATCTTTGTGACGGTCCATCTAATGCATCACTCAACAATAAGATTGACACCTAGGCTAGTACGTGGTAAACATGCATTAAAAGCCTTTTCAAGCGACTTGAGCATTCAAATCACTTAAATCATCCTCAAACACTCCTAGATCAACCCAAACCATTTAAAGTCAACATAGTTGTTCTCGCTTTCTTAGCCTACAACTTTGTGTTCACTCTCTTATTTACTGTACATTGATGTTGTGCTTCATTTTGTTGTACATATGTCTTAGTTTGTTGTACAATATTCATCACATTTATTGTGGCACACGGGTTAAGGTGTATTACACGTGTTTTCTCCTTACTTTCTTCTCTCTGCTTTTTATCAAACAGACGTCCATTTCAGATTTCATTACATTAATTACCCTTCTCAATATTGTCTCTTCTGCTTAGACCATCCTCTATGGTGAGGGGTTTCAAAGCCCCTCCACCGTGACACGTCATCGCCATGTAAGCAACGGGGGGCATCGAAGCCCGCCCCGCTATGGTTTAATGCCCCCAAAAGCGCCCCTATATATATATATATGCATATGTATGTATGTGTGTGAGAGAGGGGGCCCACATTCACCATGAACCGCGCCGGCCGTTAGAACCACCCAACCCTACGTGCCCTTGGTTGGATTGCGCCCCACGGCGGTGTTCCGCGCCCAAGGACGCCCGCCACATCAGCTGACCACGCCCCATAGTGGGTGGTCTTAAAGAGATCACCTCACTTGAGAGATTTGACGGCCTGTGGTTGTATGTGGCGGCGATGGAACTATGACAGTTACGTCCTACAAATCCACTGTTCAAACTTAGTTGCATTATGTAGAGAAGGTGTTTCTGTGTATATTTATTATATTAAAGTAGATAGAATGTGTTTTGTTTGGACACATGGGAATCTTTGGAAATACTTTATATCTAAGCTTTGAACTCAAACAATACATGTTTTTTGTTCCTTAATAATGTTTAAAATAAATACATAAACTTTAAATCTACTTTTGCCTTTTATGAATATGGGTCGTGTTATATTTTGAAACTAAAAAGAGATGTTATAATAAGAAAACTATGGTGCCCGGTATAGACCGAAATTCCGTTATCGTTTAATTCTGACTGGTAATAAATATCAGGACTTTGCAATATTTGATTGATCACAATTCTATAGATTCCATTTACTATAAAAGCTCCGAGAGAAGTCATTAGAGAGATTTTTCGTATCAAAACTGTAATACATTAAAACATCATAATGCGTCTATGTCTACCACGTGTGCGTCCGTTACTACGCGTATGGTAAAAAACTCGATGTATAACGTTCTTACTCTTGTTTACGGTTTAACGTACGGATCCAGCCGCCAACGTGCCTCGTTTTTTCTTACATGAACTTGCTATCTTTTTCTTATCCTACAATGCTTGTCAATGCGCGCTAGTTCTAGCAAGTTGTTAAAAAGCTGTTATAACAATCCGCTTTAATATAACATGAATACCAACGATGAACTAATGTATTTTAATCTAAGCAAGAAAATGAGTAAGTGTCCGTAGAAGATGGAAAAACCAAAAAAGCCTTAGATAAATAATGTAATACTTTTTTTTTGTAACCAGACAATGGGTTATTTAAAGTAATTGTATTAGTGTTACTTTATAATGGGTGAATTAAAGTAATTGTATAAATTAGTGTTACTTTATTCTATACTAATTTTAGAACCCGTGTAATACACGAGTTGATCCAAATAGTAAAAAAATAAAGATATATTTTAGCAATATGTACATAATTTATGTGGAAATGTATTCCATTTATACTACCTACAAGAAACTTTACATTTAGGTCAAGTGTTCAATCCTTATCGTGTACAATATTTAGTTGTTTAAAAAAATTTACGATTTACAAATCTGTAAAAAAAGTTTCTATACAACATTTATAGTTCTACAGAATTGAGCATAGTAATTTACATTTACAATCTACAAAACTCTAAAACCCTCTTTATATAAAAATGTAAGCAAATTTGCATCATTAGTTATTAGTTATTGAGAAGATTTTCTATAGTGACCGTATACATAGCAAACACTGTAAGAACAATATAAATAACTATTTCTATTTTCGCTTGAATAATAGGTCCAAATCATGAAAAATGTTTTCATACAACTTAGCACAGGAAGCATCATTTTATAAAATCTTGTATCTATGTGATTTTGTTTTCATATAAGACCATGTGTAGTCATAACTCTTTACATCCAGGCATTATGCGCCACGTGGCGCCCAGTCAGAGTTATGGTTTTTTATAAAAACAGACTGTAGTCATAACTCTCCACCCCCAGGCATTATGCGTCACGTGGCGCCCAGTCACTTTTACACTTTTTGTTTTTTTTTTAATTTTTAATAAGAATAATCAAATAATAATAATATTTTATTAAATAAATATTACATGAAAATAAAATAAAAACTATTCGTCGTTGTTGTCGTCGTTGTCATCTTCGCCCTCGTCGTCTTCGCCCTCTTCGTCGTCGTCCTCGTCGTCATCATCGTCGTTTTCATCGTCTTCGCCATCTTCGTCGTTGTCTTCATCATCTTCTTCATTGTTGCCCTCGTTTTGATCATCGTTTTCACCAGACAGAGGCCGATACATCCAAAGATGTTGAACCAAATCCTCCTTTAGTGCGTTATGTATCTCTCTTGACCGCACGGAATCCGAGTTTTCGAGTCGTTGCTCCATACTTGCCGGAGTCCGTGGTGGATCCGGGTCCGGTATGAAAGTTGGATATATTGCTCTTCCCTCGTCCTCGATGATCATGTTATGCATTATGATACACGCATACATAGCACATCTCATTCTTTCTAAAGACCACAGACAACAAGGATTTTAACATAATGCCATCGTTGTTGAAGAACACCAAAACACTTCTCGATATCCTTTCTCGCAGACTCTTGCACTTTCTTAAAATACTGTCTTTTTTCATCCATCGGGTCTCTGAATGTTTTAACGACTATCGCGAACTCTGGATATATTCCATCACCCAAATAGTACCCATGATGGTAGAAGTTATCATTACCCCAAAACGAAGCGACGGGAACGGTCCTAGATATGTAACTTTCCATCACAGGAGACTGCTTTAAGACGGTTATGTCATTGTTGGAACCGAGAACACCAAAGAATACCGACCAAATCCAATGGTCGTATGAAGCGATCGCTTGAAGGCTGACCGTTGGTCCCTTTTGGTCACCTCGTGTGAATTGACCTTGCCACGCAGTTGGACAATTAGCCCATTCCCAATGCATGCAATCTACACTCCCTATCATGCCGGGGAAACCATGCACCCTTGTATGTACCTCGTAAAGACGTTGTAGATTCGTTAACGTTGGGATCTCTCAGATAATGTGGTCCATATAGTTTCAATATTCCTATATTTTACAAAACTTTTATAAAATAAATGATCACAGTAAACAAGTGATAAACTATTTAAAAAAAAAACAAAACGTACCGTAACAAAAATACTCCAAGGTGTCCCAAGTTGTTTTTTCGGCCATTTTTAAATACTCGTCGTTGATGTCGGTCGTGTTTCCGTAGGCGAGCACGCGTACGGCTGACGTAACCTTCTGAATAGCCGTGAATCCTAGCGTCCCTCGAGCGTCAGGCTTTTGCTGAAAGTAATCAAACTCACGCTCCAAATTATTGGTGATGCGCATAAATAAATTTTTAGACATCCGAAAACGACGCCTAAAGGTCTTCGGGTTCTTGTATCTCGGCGAGTCGCCGAAGTAACCCGCCATCAACCGGTTGTTGGCTTCGGTACAATCTCGTTCGATATATGCTCTTTTTGAAACGGGGGGTGGTGGAGAGCTAATCGCACTCGTAACGTAGCTCATATACTTTGTCGCGAGCATAATCGCAATCGTAACCGCCTGTTCCTCCTCCACGTCCTCGGCTTGTTGGTCGGGTCCGAAAAACTGTTTATATATAGATGGAGGATCCATATATAGTGAATTTTGTGTAAGGAATTATAGAGTTGAAAGAGAATTTTTATATATTGATGAGGTTTGATTGGGGATGAAATGGTTTAATATATAGGAAATAAATTTTTTTTTTATTCTCCAATGGTAAACAAGCAACGGTCATCTCCTTGAATTTGGTGCCATTTCTAGCGTTTTACATACAACGTAGATAAAAAAAACACATAACGCAGGGGGGGCGGTGTACCCCCGCATTTTCCTCCATAACATGGGTGGCAAAGCTGCCACTACAGGTGTTCTAAAGACCAAAAATTCAAAATGGAAAAGGAACACCATAACTCCATAAGGTCTTGGGAAACCATTTAGTTTATATAGACACGTATTACAAAAACCAAAAGCAAGAACATTTAGATCACCAAAGCTTCTTCTATATCAACATTCCTAAAGTAAATATACACACGCATATCCAAAATGTTTATATCATAGTCTATATCAGAAGCACTTTCAGAAACATAACAACCCTTACATATATGTTCATCATAAAGATCAAGATTCTCACATACTTTAAAAAAAAACAAACAAACCAGAAACATACAAACACTATAATATATGCTTTTTTATATGTGGTCCCCACAAACACATCCTTAAATGCCACATTCCTCACAAGAATATCTACATTGCCATGTATTCTAACGGGCTCGTGTCTCACTTTGAATGGTGTTATAGCTTATGTCTTGATCATAGAAAACGCCTTCGGGTCAAAACCTGAATCAGGGTGCTCATTGTAATCGGCTTTGATTATTATTCCCACACGCACGTCTTGAGTTCCACACAATTACTTACTATCACGGGTTATATTAAATGAAAAAGAAAAAACATATGCAATACTTTGCTTCCTTCGGAACCTTGGGAGTACAAATAATCTAACTATTGTCACACTTCAGTATTCTATCTATTGCTAAAAATATTATTTCCTTCAAAGTCAACCTAAGAGTCAAAATTGACCAAAAAATGGTCCATTACCTGAACTCGGTTGGGTCACGTTTCGATTTCAACCAAGAAAGATCTTTAAACCAAATATAGTCTTGTGCAGTTATGATTTCAATTAATATAATTTCTTCAAATCTTTGAACTTTCTTTTTGCAGTAGACTTTTGATTTAGTAAAAATGCCCAATATTATTCTTGCACCAAAACTGTGACAATAATTCCCTTACACAACTTTGACTCATTTACAACTTAATCAAATTGTTACTCAGATCTGCAGTCAACACAACCCAAACCTAGAAACATCAACTTTTAGGTATTCCATTAACCTGAAATCAACATTCAGTGAACTGTTTGATGTTTCTAAGCCTGCCCATGAGATCAATCCAGTCAAATGTTACTTTTTCTGCTATCAGTTTACTTTGATTTCAAACTGAAATCTGACCCGTAATCAAAACTATTTTTTGCTAACAAATATCCAATTTCCAAAATTACTCTTTCTTTTGAAACTCCTATTTGTTGAACTGAATTTGCAGACCCGTCCCGAAACCTTATTCAAATCGTAAAAATTTGGTCTATATGGCTATAACGAACTAAAGGAAATACAAACCTAGACATTATAAGTTACAAAAAAAATTAATCTGCCATTAAACTTTTTTTATGAAAAAAAAACCAAAAAAAAACCCACCTTAACATCAAATATCACATCTCATTTATTTGTTAAACAATTTATCATCAAACCATAAAAATATTATTAACTTTTATAGCAAAAAAATAAAAATTCAAAAAATAAATAAATATTAGAAACAAATAATATAAAACAACCCCGTAATACGTTTTAGCTGTCCTTCATCTTCCTTTGTTGACTTACATAACCAAAAGAAATTAAAGAAGCCAAGGTTGTATGCGCAGGTTACTGGTGACTGGTGAAACATAATCAGTAGATAGCAAACTTGATCCTTATGATTAACCCGAAATATCAAACCAATATGTTCAAAATAAAGATGAAGATCAACATTAATAAATAGATAGCGAGTTTGATTCATAATGTTAAAACCGAAAGTAAGAAATTGAACACAACAGAAAGATGATGAGAAAGTGCCAGATTGAAGTGGTGTTGTATGAAGAAGAAACGGCGATTACAGACTTATCGTGACCAAGAATTTTGAGATTTTGGGTTATAGATTGATTTTAGTTGGGTTAGATTAAGCGGGCATAAGATCCAGATGGTAAAAATATGGATCTAATTGGATGAGCGGGAAAATCATTGTGAGGAGAAATCTACGAGTGACACGTGTCCAGATTATTTTATTTTAGTGTCCAGATTATTTTATTTTAGTAGAATAGGTAAATGCTCAAATAAAATGTAAACAAACTTGTTTTAGTTTTAGGTAATAAATAAAGGAAACCAACTTTTTTTGACAATCTGGTGGGAAACTTAACATTTGGGTTAAGTAAATCTCAAAGCACAGCATTTTATTAACTTGGTAACGAAACAAACGATATATAATCACAAGATTAATCAACCAACTTATAAAACACACCAGAAAAATACAACAACAAATCAAATGCATTTCAAATCAGTCAATATCTCAACATTAGCATAAATAAGTCTAAACCGCATTTTATTTACTTTGTAACGAAACAAACGATATATCGCCTCTCAACATTGGCAGAAACCAATCAAAACCGTCAAAATCGCCTCTCAAAACAAAGTCATTTACCAAGTATATTTTCTAATCATGTAAAAAAAATGACTACAATCCCAAAAATAAACCTGCAATCCTGCATTGACAACTCTATACAGCAGATACACGCTGAACGGGGATGGAAGTACCTGTTATTATACGACCAAGCCTTTCAAACAGCAACTTGAATCTCTTAGATATGAACAGCAGCAACTGTTATTCCCAAAGTACCACAGGTAGCACTTCAATATCAGCCACACATAACAAAGGCAACCTAGAACAATAACGACGTCTAACGCAACAGAAGTAAATTGTGGATACGTATCTCCAAAAAAACGCAGCAAACAAAACTAATAGTATAGAACCTCAAGAAAGATTTAACATGCAGATGGTGGGCCTGAATGTTGTTTGAAGCAATACTACATATGCAACTAATGCATATGTAGTTATTGAAGTAACTGCAATCTTCACTTTGGCTCCTCCAATAACTGCAAAGAAGCAAACTCCAAGACCTCCACAATAGCTTTAAATTGTCTTCAAACTGTTCATGTGTTACCGTCTCAAACAAACCTCCATCAATATAAACCTTCACAAACAGGCACATTGGAAATGTCGACACACCAAACACAATTCGAACTAAACAGCATTGGATATCGAAATCGCGAGACAAAGTGGCTATTAACACTAGAACACTCGTAAATTAAAAGCCAAGGCCGACAAAAACTGTGTTCAACAACTGCCCAAACAGATACTTTGATGTGAAGAACATTAGAAACCCTAATAGCGCCAACACCGGCATGAACTCACACGATGTTTTGTTATAAATGAGTTGATAATTCGTTCCAGCAAGAGCAGCAATAGAAGCTGCCAAAAAGGTAATACCATACTCGACGATTTTGTTTAACCATATACCAGCCTGAAACAAGGATTTTAAAAATAATGATCAGATTACCAATGACATTGCTTAAGAAACAAGCATACATTAAACAAAAAACATTGTAAATAGACTTCACTCAAAACATCAACAAGCTAACTTACAAACAAAGCATCAATAACTCTTAACATAAAACAATCAGTACCTAAGAGTTTTAACTAACAAAGTTAAACTACAAACAAAACTTTAGTAATTCTCAACCTAATCAATACCTAAGAGATTAACTAACAATCAATAAGTCAAACTATATACAAAACACCAATAATTGTCAACCTAAAACAATCAATACCTAATAGATCAACTAAAAAATAACCTAAAACAATCAACATCTAATAGATTAACTATAAATCAAAAAGTTAACCTAAAATCAATAAGTTAAGTATATACAAAACATCAATAACTCTCAGCCAAAAACAATCAATACCTAATATATTAACTATAATCAATAAGTTAAAGTATATACAAAACATCAATAACTCTTAGCAAAATAATCAAAACATAATAGATCAACTAAAACATCAATAACTCTCAACCTTAAATAATCAATACCTAATAGATAAACTAAAATCAATAAGTTAGAATTTACACAAAACATCAATAACTCTCAACCTAAAACAATCAGCATCTAATAGATTAACTACAAATCAATAAGTTAAACTACATACAAAAATCAATAGATCTCAACATAGAACAGTCAATACCTAAGAGATTATGTAAGGCCCCGAACCCGGTAGCCCTACTTTAACGTCGGATTTACTCATAAACACAGTTCTTACAAATAAGAGTTAATTAAAACTTTCGCGGAATATAAAAACTTTCATAAAACATTACAAAAATCCAAAACTTTCCTTAGTTAAACATCTTGTCTTTCAAAATAAATGTCGATTAACATTAAAACATCTTGAGTCTTCGGATGCCAGTCTCTTATTCGTCCACCATGTGCTCGCTCAAGCTAGCTGTCTCATTCTACTCACCTGCGTGCATACTAAAAGTCAGCTACGCTGAGTGAGTTCTAGTTAATCAGACGCCATACAATACATACACATACATACATATCCAAAGATACATATCCATACTTAATCCGTTACCCTACTACCATACATACATACATATCTACAATATCACTAACCCCAGTCTACCGAGAGTACGTTCATAGTCCGCCGTCTATACCTATACTCAAGGTCGTGAACATGTAAAGTCCGCAGTCCTTACCTATGTTCACCAGTTATGGTACGTGCAAGGTCCGCAGTCCTTTCCTGTACCATCCTATATTGACAACACGTACAAGGTCCTCAGTCCTTCCCTATGTTGCAACCTAAACCATAGCACGTACGAAGTCCGCAGTCCTCCCCTATGCTAACACAAATATAGTACGTATAAGGTCCACAATTCTTTCCTATGCTGACGCCAATCTACATTACGTATAAGGTCGCAGTCCTTATCTACGTTGACATCCATCTCCTATACCACGTATAAGGCCCACTGTCCCTATCTACGTCTACATCTATCATCTACATCACGTATAAGGCCCGCAGTTCTTAACTACACCATCACCAGCCGAGTCTAGGTCCAACAGAAGTTAGAGGGATTCACCATCCTAACTTATTATGTCGAACGTAGGACTCACATACCATTAGTGTACATGTATACACATACTTCACATATAAAATAATATCATTATAGCATATGAACACTCTAGGCGTTCTTTACATCATTCATTTAACAACCATACCCCTTGTCGATACGTGCAATATCCGAAGATCGTTCACGCCCCGACAAGTGTTCACTTGTAATGTTCATAAATCTTCCATATATAATATTCGTACCTTTATTTATAACCTGACAGAACGCGCAATATCCGAAGATCGTTCGTGTACCGACAATCAATCATTCATATCTATCACATATGGCATACACTTATCACTTAGGATAAATGTATTAACAACACATCGAGTATGCACACAGCCCCGAAAACATAACAACAAATTGGGCTAGAAACTCACATGGGTCCTGTTGCATTCACCGTTAATTGTTATCCCCTTATTTAATTGTGCACTGCCAACTGTTATATATATATATATATATATATATATATATATATTAACTAACTGTATAATTATTTAAGTTGGCATTTTAGTTATCCAACACACTTTCTAAGTTGGACTTGTTTTGTTATACAAGTGGGCTAGCTCGTTTCAAATGAGTTTAATTAAACCCGGCCCATCTATCCTTCTAATGGTGTCTGGGCCAGCTGAGTCTAGGCCCAAAGTCAACAGTGGACCAAATGGCCGAGAACTCAAGCAGGAACCCCAGTTGGCCGAGAACACTGTTCTGGACCGAGAACCTATGTTTTTGGCCGAGAACACAGTAGCCGAGAACTCAATGGCCGAGAACTCGTGTTGACCGACAACCTTTGGTGACCGAGAACCCCGAGTCACCGAGAACCCTCGTTGACCGAAAGCTTCCGTTGACCGAGAACCTATTTTGACCGGGTTCTCGTGTTGACCGAGAACCCATGTCTGATGCCTTCAGCCCTTGTTTTTTCTAACCTTAAACCCATTCAAGGCTCATCTAACGGTTAACCGGTCCATGACTACACTTTTAACCATCTATAATCCACTTCTCCTTAACCGTTTTACATTCGTTATCAACCCATCATCAAGACTCAACCCTTTACTAGCATAAAGCTTGAACCTTTATGGCTAAAACGTTCAACACTAGATCTAGGGTTTATTTAAACGAGCCGTTCATAACCATGAGTTCGTTAAGTCCATTTTAATCTTCAAGTTTGCAACTTTACGATTTTTCTAGACCCGATCTATCATCCTACCAATTTTCATGTAAATCCGTTAATGAAAAGTAAACCTTTTTAACAAAAACGTACATTTGAGGTTTTTGTTTGAAATCACTCGAGATGCTCAAAACCATATCAAATGAACTTCGATTTGAGTGATTCAAGCGTCCACGGAACCATCTCGTCCCGATCTACAAACCCATCATCTCACCTTCGCCGGAACCCGCCTCTACAGTCGCCGGAATAGTGTAACAGTGGCCGGAAAACTTCATTTTGAGCTGCTACGGTTTTTCTGATAAACACCGTACTTTCCGACCTCTGATCGAAGATCTAATCGGTAGGAATCTTCATTTATATACCGTGAACACTCAGTTAAAATTTGGGACCGATCCGACGGCTAAATCTCCGGGAATCTTTGTGTCATTGTGGGTGGTTTTCTCAAAAACGGGAATTGAGTTAAGTGTGTGTTTTGATGGTGGAGGCTATGATGTAGAGATGTATGAAAATGGAAAGGATTAGAGTTTTAAGGTATTTATACTCCCTTAAGCCCATGGACCTACGACCCATCTTTCTTTTTTGGTCCATAATTAATTCCATCTAATTAGCCTACTTATTCTTCCATCCTTATTATTTTATTAATTCTCTACTAACTCAAGTAAACTTTTCCATCATAAATAAATAATATATTAAACATTATTTTTAGAAATTTCGGGATGTTACAGATTAGCTAAAACTCAATAAGTTAACCAATAGACAAAACCGCAATAACTCTCAACATAGCACCCCCCTAAGTTTTTTAAAAATTGGATCAAATATAGTTGGGCTAGACTCGTATAAATAATTAACAACAACCCATTTCAGTCTTCCTAATAAAATAAAATTGCAATAATATCACACAAATTGGTAATAAATTTAAGGGCAAATTGAATTAAATTAATCTCACTCTTTGTGTAGTAGACAATAATAATCTCACCTGAGTTACTTTCCTCTGGTAGTCCTACATTTTTTATGTTTTTTAGTTTATGATCTCCCTTTAAAAATTGTTAACGGGGTGGTTTTTTTTTGACGTGACTTGATGTGTTGGCAATTAAAAATCCCACCTGCCTGTGACTTGGCTTTTATTTTATTTCTTGCTTCTAATTATGATTTTATTAACCAAGAAATAATGATTCAGAATCAAAGCTTCCGTTGAATATTAAATCTTTTCCGGTAAACCAGAAAGTTTATTTTTCATGGCGAGTGTTGTTTCATTGATGTTTTGATTCAGGACGATTGTGTCTGTAGAGTGACTGAAACTACTCCAGTTTCCATGCGTCAGGCTTCGTCATCAGAAAGAATAAGGGTTTGGGTTTGATTACAATGTGTTGCCGAAGAACTGGGAAGTGGGAGTCCGACGAGTTGGAGTTTGCCGTAATTGGTTATTCTACAAGATAATGATGCGTTGACAGGTGAGTCAGCCAGCATTGACTGAGCAGATTGTGGTTGTGGGTTTGGTGAGGTTGAAGCAATACATGGAGAAAATTAAGTGGTTACCGGAGTTTGGTGATCGGAGAAAGCCGGCGGCGAAGACGGAGTTGTTGGATAACATGATTCTTTTATCAATGCATAAAATCATAAAAATAAACAAGAAATCATAATAAAAAGTCAAGTCACAGTCAAGTAGAATTTTTAATTACCAACACATCAAGCCACGTTAGCAAAAAATTAACCCCGTTAACTATTTTTAACAGGGGATCATAAACCCAAAAACATGGAAAATATGAGATTATCATAAGGAAATAACTCATGTGAGATTATTATTGGTCAATACATAATAAGTAAGATTATTGTAATTCAATTTACCTAAATTTAAAATGCAAGAGACATATAATTCAACTTTGAAATGAAAATGTTACATAGTTTAAACGACAATGAAAAACCAAAGCGTTCATGAAAACTGAAACAATTGGCACGGGAACGCAAACATAGGTACATGAAATGTTGTAAAAGTAGGTTTCCAAGGCCGAGTACTCCCCGAGTACTCGCTACAAGGTATGTTGCCGGGGCGAGTTTCTTTAAATATGCATAGTTACTAAGAATTGACTAAAGGTGGTCAACCTTAGTCAGAATCGCAACTAGTTGGTGAACTTGAGCCGATTTTGGCTTAAAAAAATAAAACATAACTTGTATTTCTTTAAAATTAAAGAATAAATATCATTTTTTTACTTAATGACTAACAATTTTTAGAATAATTTATTATTTAAAATTGTATTTCTCTTATTTATATTGATCTTTACCTATTTTGTTATAAATATTAGTAAGTTTGTGATATTCGACATATATAAATATCCAAAAACTAATTTTCCTTATACTTACCATGTCCGAGTAAAATCTGAGTACTCTGAGTACGCCCAACTCCCCAGTCGGCCGCCTAGGGTCCGCTTAGCGACTTTTGCTACCATGGGTACATCACAATATTACTAAAAAAAACAACAAAAAATATTAAGCGACACCATCTCCACACAAGATCAACTCAATTGACAACACGAGCAAACTTAGTCCTTTTAATAGGCACCTAGCCCTCTTCTGCCTCATCTTTAGAACTACCAATCTCTATAATATCCTCCCATTTCCGATTATCAAGTATCTTTAACCGTTAGTTAATTCTTTGAGCCTTGTGAACCTAAAGTCAATGTTTTCAGACCTGGGCCGGACATCGACCCGGGCGCCTTACCGGGTCACAGGTCGGACCGGACGTCGACCCGGATGACGTTATAAATATATAATTAATATATTATGTAAAATGAGCATGATCAAATTCTTAAAAAAGAAAGAAAAGACTTGCTCGTGATTCTATTACTATTTTCCATAAATGGTTGTCACAAATGTGAATGATACAGGTTATTTTTCCTAAATTAATGCTTTTGTCTATAAATTTAAATCACAAATGTGGATGATAAAAGCTTTCTAAATTGAGGGACCTCAATTGCACCTAACAATTTACCATTTTGTTCCACATCGCAAATTTAATGTTATATGGGCCGCTATTTGCATATTTAAGCTTCATGCTTCATATACAAATGTTCATAAAGTAACCCTGGTCGGTTGGCTCTTGCAATATTTATTAATCTCTTTCAGTTTCATGGTTGGCCTGTGTTTGACTCCCATCCCATACATCATTTTTGATTTAAGTAAAAGCATATGCTTTAACCGCCGAAATGGCGGTTCAACGGTTTCAGTCGGGTCGCAAACCACCCCGGTTATTTGAAAACGGGTTTATACTGCGAACCGGACCGGAATTCATACCGGGTCCCGGTCGGACCGGCTAGTCTGGGTTTCAAAATATTGGCTAAAGTAAAATATATTAATCAACTATTAACTACTTTCAGTAAACACAACTATCAAATAAGTACCTTCTTAATCTCAAGATTAATTTCCTTCTCGCAAGTAGAATAATACGACGGGATGTTATCCTAATCCTTCAACTCGTCAAAAAAGAATTTGTTTCCTATTATTTAAATAACAGAAAAGTTGTTACCTTTGATTTTAGTAGCCTAAGGTTGGTTCAATGTCCTTGTCGGGTTGATGCAGCTAAAAACACAAAGGCAAAACAGTTAGGGAATCTGTGTAAAACATACATTGTGTCATACCCCGCCTAGGCAGAATCGCGAGGGGTGACGAACATGGATGTCAAAGCATATGATTATCGCAAACACAAACACACAATTGGATACATAGATTAAAATCCATAGTTTACGTCTCAAAATCAAGTTTAAATATTACAATATTTATGAAAAGATACGGTTTCTAATATTTCACTCATATGACTCAATATGTTGGGTTATTCAAGTAAAATCCTTCAAAATTTGTATCCGAATCTTGTGTGCATGTTTTCCTATGATGTTTTTCACTAGCACAGTTGTGCGTTAATTTCCTAAAAAACATACTTAAAAGTGTCAACACGAGGTTTGTGAGTTCACAGGTTTTGTAGCCATAATGTAAAATCGTTTCCCATAAAAACGCTAATATTGTATATGTGTTAATAGCTTTAAATTGTTTCTCTTAAATGTAGCCATAACGTATGAAAAATGGACCCTTGAAAACAGTATAAACATGGCCATAATGTATGAAAATGTATCCTTGTAAATGATATGAATGTGGTCATAATGTATGAAAATGTATCCTTAAAAATGATATGAACGTGACCATAATGTATGAAAGCGTATCCTTGAAAACGGCATGAAGATGGCGATAATGTATGAAAACGTATCTTTGAAAACGATACATATATGTATTTATATGATGTACGAACATAAATGAAATATGACCTATTCGTAAGCTTACAAGACATGCAAATGATATGTAGTTACATGTGCCTATAACCAAACCAGGCAGATAACGAGTTTACCCAACGAAATTTGGACAATAAACATTCACATTGATAATGATGTTGGAGCGACCAACGGTGAATGGGGGTTGTCGGGCCCAATAATACTATTGATAATTCCAACGACTTAAGATAGTTAATGCTTATATAGCAATACATGGTATTAACGAAACAACTCATGCTTACATTAAGTCAGTTTTCATTTATTGTTAACGTATATCGAGGTAGTTACAAACACGTTTCTTATAAACACATCCTTCATAAAAGAGAGTGTGAATGTCTTTCTTATACTTTCGTGTAAACACAAGTATGATTGTGTTGCTTATACTACCGTATTAAACCATGTATTACTATTGTTGGGCCATAATTTGGTTAGACTGACGCATATCAAAAGGCCATGACATGATCAAGACTAAAGTGACAAAAATGAAGACGAGTTGAAGAATTGCATTGGTATAATACCGAAATCCTTATGGATTTCGGTTAGCCTAGTCTGAAGTGAAATAAACAAGATTGAAGACAAAGCTACAAACCAAGGGGGAGATTGTTGGGCCTAGTTTATGTGGTTTGTACTTGGTCTACATATGTATGTATAGGCTACGGGTTTGGTGTATGAGCCGAGAATCGGTGGGCTTTTGGGTTTTACTTGGGCTTGGTTGTTAGCTTCCCTATATATAGTTCTCTAATGTATAGGGTAAAGGTTGCTAGTTCAGGAGTAGTTGTTCACATTGAGAAAAACGTAAGCCACCATCTAGAGAGCAATAACGATTGTGTGTAATCTCATGTACCAGACGGTTTAATAATATAATCGTGTGCATTTGGAGTATTACATCGTGTTTATTATATTCATTCTGTTCTACATCGTTCTTGAATCACCACTGTGTTAGGATTCCGCACTAACATCGTGTTCGGGTTGATATCATATTGTAGTGATCCAGATTCGGGACTTACAATTGGTATCAGAGCCATTGAACCATTCAAGGCTCGGGTTTGATATCAACGATTCAAGTTTTGGATCTTCGTGTTTGTGGAGCATTGGAGAATTCTGGAAATTGAAGAACAACTGTTCTTCGTGTTCTTAGGGGTTGTTGAGATAACTTGGGAAAGATTTTGGATTGAATTTGGATTTTAATTCAAATCCCAGAGATTTCGGGTGTTATTCCGTTACCAAATTTACTTGGTCAAAGTTGATATTTTGGGGGTTCTCAGCTAGAAAACAGAGTTCTCTGTCAAAATCTCGAGTTTTCGGTTAAAATCTTGAGTTTTCGGCCAAATTTCAAGAGTTCTCGGTCAAAGCTCTCTGTTATCGGTCAAAGTTGTGGGTTCTCGGTCAACATTTTCAGATCTCGGTTAAATGTTTGAGATCTCGGTCAACGCAACTGGTTCTCGGTCAATAGCTTGAGTTTTCGGTCAAAGGAGTTCTCGGCCAAAGTAGTTCTCGGTCAAGGAGTAAAAAAAAGTATTTTGGCGGGAAAATGTTTCTTGAACGAAATTTTTCTAGAAAATTTTGGCGAAAACAATTTTTTTTTGGGTGATTTTCGGTGAGATTTTAGCGGGAAATTCGGAAAAATTTGTTTTTAACGAAATTTTTCCAAGACATTTCTCTTGACTGGGACATTCTTCTTGAGAATTTTGGCGCTCATATTTTTTTCCGAAAAATTTGGCGGGAAAATGAGTTCGTCTGAAATAAGGTTTCAACCATGCTCTTTAAATTGTGGTGAGAAAATAGAAATGTATAAGATTCATAACGACAGTTTAAGTAGAGATATGGAGAGAATAAAATCAGAAAATTTTAAACTTAAGAAAAATGAAAAGGGCTTTCTAGACAAAATAGAAGCACAGAACAAGGACATTAAAAAGCTTAAGTCTGATTTTAGTATAAAAAGTTGTCATCACCTAGATGTCAAACAAGAAATTGCTGAGTTAACTGCTAAACTGGAAGCTTCCAAGCTAGAAATCTTGAATCTAACTAGCAAGTTTGAAAGGGCTGAACTTGATTTTAAAAAATTCGATGGTTCCAGTAAAGTAGTTAACTGATTGAAAACTAATTGTGGTGGAAGGAAAATGAAGGTGAGGGAATAGGATACAGTCAAGTTCCCCCACCTTACAAACACAATTATGTCCCTACCCCTGTCATTAAAGAACAGGAGGAAAAGATAAAAGATATGAAGTATGGTAAATAGGTTCAATATGAAACTGTTGGATCAGGATCCCTAGAGGAAATCAAGCTTCTTTTTAAATGTGTGAACAATTTTGATGCTTCTACTTCATGTGCAGATATAGTAAATGATGTTGCTTATGATAGTAAAGGGGTTCAGGCTAGTGAAAATGAATCTCATTCTGACGTGTCATCAAACTCAGATGACACCACAACTCAAAATTGTACTAACAATAATACACAGAGTTGTGGCAACAAAGGTAAGGCACGTAACAAATCAGCACAACAAGGACAGTCTCGTCCTCATAGATCCTACGGATCTCCATGTGTTGATAAATCATCGGGTGCTAGAAGCAAACATGTTACCACTGTGAGTTCATCAGGACATATAGCCAGAAATTGTGTCCATCGTCTATATGTTCCCTATAGCCAGAAATTGTGTCCATTGAGTTATTAATATAACGTGTGTTTGTTCGTATCGTATTCGTGTGTTCGTGTGTTTGTGTTCTACGTTCGTAACGATCTACACAAGGATTCCGCACCTGTGTATATCGGGATATCTCGTGTGATCCGTCCAGGGAACCTACAATTGGTATCAGATCTTTTGCTCGATTGTGTGGTCCGGGATATTCACGCGGGTGTAGATTTCGTCCCGTTTCGACTTTTCGCGGGACGTGTTTTCGGTGTTTTTGCTCATTCTAACCTCCTACCAGTGTGTTCAAGCCTTTAAACCGTCAAAAACCTCGTTAAAATCCGTTTTACAGATCTGCAGAAACTGTGTTGTTCGTCAGGCGAAGTTGTTATTCATCAGGCGAAGTTGCCGTCAGGATACGTAGGGTTTCGGCGAAGATATAAGGAGAGGCGAAGTTATTCACAACTTCGCCTACTTTTTCAAGTTCGCCTAACTCAGCGAAGTTCTCTTCAAGTTCGCCTACTTCCTAAGTTCGCTCACCCTAAGCGAAGTTATTCTCAACTTCGCCCAGTCACGCGAATTTAAGAAAGATCCAGCGAAGTTATGTAGGTTCCCGGACGGATCTTACACGGGATATCGCTATCTACGCAGGTGCGGAATCCCTGCGTAGGTAGTTACGAGCGTAGAATACGTAAAACAATCACACGCGATACAAACGAACACGTTATATATTATAACTTGAAACACGTCTATTACAGACTCTCGACACGTTCACTGAACTCAACAACTGACTCCTCTCTCGTAACCTAAACAAAAAGTCGGCTACAGTATATATAGACACGACAACTTCGCCTGATATGTTCAGGCGAAGTTGTCCATAACTTCGCTCGTTCAACAAGTTCGCCTAAGCGAACTTGTTGATAACTTCGCTTACATACATAAACATAAACTTAAACATAATTACATTACAGACTCGATTACAAACGCTAGACTATGAACTACTGAAATTTATGTACCAACAGACTCCCCCTTGGCAGTAGCTTCATATCTTGATCTTTAAAGCTTGTGTCTTGTAATCTCTCGTCTTCTCTCTTCATCTCTTCAAGCATGCACTCCCTGTCTAACACATACAGAAACCAACTTCTGGTACTTCTTAGCTTCCTCTTTCCAAGCAGGAATGTAGAAATCTTCTTAGCATGTAGTACCTGCAAGTCAGCTTGAGACAGATTGACTAAGTGCATAGGATCATACACTCTCATGATCTCTTGCTCATCTTCATCCTCCATGACCGCTTCAGCAGTTTCACAATCGACGTACCACCACTTCAAGTCTTTCAAGACGTTCTTGGGCATCACCTTCATCGGCACTTCTTTTAAATGACGGACTGGTTTATACTTCATAACCATCCATGGTTTGCCGTCTGCCCTCATCCCTCTATCTTTGTCTTCTACTAATTTCCCTTTCTGAGGCTTCAGAAGTTCAAACTTTTTATCTTTAATGGCCTCCTTCCAAACAATTTTCCCAATTACTCTCGCCATGTTATCATCGCTTCTGTTTATCAGCCCCAGTTTTGCTAAGTCTTTCACCTCACACTCCGGTAAGGTATTCAGGGATCTTAACATCTTCTTGAAGTACTGAATGCCGTCGTAACGTTTGATCACAAATAGTTTCAACTCTTCATCGTACAACCAGCATATGATTCCCTTCTTTGATTCTGCATATCCCTTTATATTATACGACTTTTTGAACATCGTCGGTACTGCTGGCTTCTTCGTCTTTACAAACCACTGAGCGCAGCCTTCCTTCCAGTTTGGCTGATCTTCCCAGTCAGTGTTGTCAACCACAGCATCTTCACATATAGTCGACTGTTCAACCACAGGGATCTCATGCTCTACATTTTCTTCAACAATCTCTCCTTCTTCTATCACATTCTCAACCACAATTTCTGCACCAATCTTTTCAATCTCATCGATTGGCAGAACATCTTCTTCATTTATCAACTCATCATCCTCTAACATATCGTCTATCTCTTTCAGCGCATCAATCATATCATCAACAATCTCAACATCTTCAACCACATCCACATCATCACCAGCAGCAACCACATCATCACCAGATGCAGACTCCCCCTCAGCTGTGGAAGCCCCAAGAGCTATAGTAGTTCTTGGCAACTCACCACCTGCACCTTCCGGTGCATTGGGATCATCGTCTTGATCATTTCTTCTTTTGGTCCTCAGCTCATCTCCTCTACAGCTCATCTCCCCCTGAGATGCCAAGAACACCTTCAAGGCATCTATAACTTTCCCGTGCTCAGCCAGGAGGGATGCCTGCAGTTGATTTGCTTCCACTAGGCTTTGAATAGTCTTGGACTGCTCAGCTACAATCCGCTCTAGTGAAGCTATTCGTTCCGAGTCTGAAGTGGGCGTGACCGCAGGTGGTACCGTACCCGATAACCCTGCAGTAGTGGTGACCGTAGACTCGACAAATCGTGCTACTACTACCGATGGAGTAAGCGTTTGAGGTGGTAGAGACACAATTGCTGGAGTCGACGTCTGGACGGCCGTGATCGATGGAATATCAGCCGACGATGTAGCCACTATGGGAACAACCGTAGCGCTTGAACTCGATACCTGCACAGAGGTAGGAACAAAGGACATACCAGACAGGGCAGGTGGAGCAAAACGTACCAACCGTGAAGTCTCTCCAGCTCCTACACCCATACCTGTCGTTTCCCTTCGTGAACGCTTTCTCACCAGCTGCACAACTTCTTCTTCATCATCTTCCTCGTCGTCGTCGTCAACAGTTCTCTTTTGTTTCCCAACTGTTCTCTCATGCGTTACCATCATCCTTCTAGCCTCTTCCATCACATCATCAAAGTCAGCCTGTGGACCCGAGACTTGAATATTCTCTTGTGGATCAACTCGGTCCATATCAAACAATCCTTGGCCTCCCAACATGGCATCAAGGTCAATCTCTGCAGCTGACACAGCAGCAGATACAGCAAGCGCAACTGATACAGCCTGGGGTGCTGCCGCCTGTTGTGGTCTTGGGTCTCTGAACTCGTCCCCTGCCGCAGGCACATACTCCGGGTTTATAAGGTACCCAAAGAGCGGAGTATGCCTGGGAAGCAGCTCAGGCTTGCTTCGTGCGCTGGAAGTGCGACACTGTGCAAAGATACGTTTTGTCACACTTTCCACGTATCGAATAGGGCGTCGTTGAGGCAGCGTCGGAGCCACATGATTGAAAATCATCTGTAAGAATCGTGGATACATTGTAAACCGCTCACGCGCCACAGCCCTTCGTTGCCTATCGATCTCGTAAAAGATCATCTGGCTGAAAGAATATCTTTTATTATAAGTCAACGCAGTCATAGCAGACTGCATTGTCGCACCCATACCATCAGTGCCTGCCTTCCGTCCTGACATACATACGATCATGACGTGCATAAGGAAGCGCCACTGATCTAAAAGGAATCCCTTCCTCCGTTGAGTGTCCCCTAAGAGACCAGAATACCCCATCCTGAGGAACGCCCCATCACGGAATGGCGCAACAAACTCCGTTGGGTCATCCCTCGTCTCTTCACCAAACTGCAACGCCACCCGTATTTGTTCAGAAGAAAACTGAACAACTTGACCGTTTATGGTGGCTCGCATAACCGGGGGATCAACCCGGCAATCGTACTCTACCGTCTGCCAAAAGTCTTCAATATTCGGTAGGGAAATAGGCAGGGTAGTTGTTATTGCATGATATATCCTTGAGCGCAGGAGAAAAGTAATTATCTCCCTGTAGTCCTCCACGCCCTTTGCATCTGGGTCAAGTGTTATGAACTGGTTATGAGCTGGGATGAATTGTCTGTGATCATCACCGTCATCACCTGCACCTCCTGCACCTCCAACAGCAGCCATATCTGCACTAAACGAACCAAGTTAGATAAACGTTTAAGTTGTACACAAGTTCGCTTGATTACCAGGAGCGAAGTTGTGATCAAACCTGTATAGGCGAAGTTAAAGGTGAGGCAAAGTTGGGAACAACTTCGCTTCATATTTAAGTTCGTCTAATTAATTTTAAGTAAAATTGTCTGGGCGAAGTTAGTGATAACTTCGCCTCTTCACAACATCGCCTCAGGCGAAGATAAGGGTTAGGCGAAATTAAGTCTCAGGCGAAGTTGCGGATAACTTCGCCTCAGGCGAAATTAAGCCCCAGGCGAAGTTGCGGATAACTTCGCCTAAACCCTAACTTCGCCTGAACTGAATCGGCGACTGTTAGGATTCTAACAGCCGGAATCCGATGATTCGGCAAAGTTTGACGATCCAGGAGACTCTAACACATGATATTACGGATGGTTAGATGAAAAGATCGTCCATGAACACGTAGTACAAGTTTGTAAATCTCGTTTTTGAAAGGTCACCGGACCGAGGTCACGAAACCTTTCAAAACGACCTATGAAAAGCATCACTGTCTTTGGATATACGATTAATCGATAACACACACCTTGAATTTATGAACGAAACTGAGAAAAAAGGATCGAAATCGTAAACGAATCAAGTTCGCCGGATAAGAGATATATGTTCGCCGGATATTTCGAATAAGTTCGCTTGAATTTCTGATGAACAGTTTTGACCCTTAAAATCCTTTATATAGAGGTTCTGTTATACAGGCGAAGTTACGGATAACTTCGCCTAGGCGAAGTTATTCACAACTTCGCCTGTTCAACAACATCGCCTAAAATTTCAAAATTTAACCCTTAAGATTTTAACAGTTGTCCTTTAAGAAATAAATAACATGATCAATTCTAAGTAACCAGTTAAAAAATCATAAAGCTATCTAAGTACAAAAACGTAATAAATTTAAAGTATAAGGGATCAAATTTCAGTCTCGATAGGGACTGCTACGTTTTAGAAAAAATCCGAACAGGAATCATACTAACTACGTGACTGTCACATAGATTCATGTTTAGCTGTATTATGACATATAGAGACAGGTTGTAAGCAGGTAATATACTTAAGATGGTTTTCATCGTTTCTGTGATACGAGTTAGGTTCAATTAATCCTTAAAATTTAAGTGGGCAACAACTCAGAAATATTGATGCCTCCTATCTATCCTCAAAGCGTATTTGGCTTTCCCCAAGTCACCCCGAATTGACTTCGACCCATAGTGTCTGATTAAACTGTAAATATTCTTGATCTGTTTCCCGTTCTTCTTTCTTACTCGATGATTGTGAAGTCTTGATATTATCATCACTAATATGTTACAATAACTTCAAATAATAATTTTTTTTTAACAACATAGACTTCAAAGTAGAAATTAACTGCAAGTCCCGAATCTGGATCACTGCAGTATCTTGAAACGCTATCTTCACGGGAATCAGAACACTTACGGGCTCGTGTATGACTGGGTAATCACTTTTCTGCCTATCATTCGGAAAGATATACATGAAGACACGCAAAACTCTTAAGGAGTTTCCACATAAAATCAAGTAAAATTTAATTTGTATCACATCTACTTTTACGCACCATAAAAAGTTACCATGACATACAATGATTGTCCTAAAGCCTTTTAAGCCTAATAACTTCACTAGTTAAGCACACAAAGTTAGTATTTCTATCATTTTCCATGGTTGGATCAATTTTCCGTTCAACATAGCTAACTAACTTCTTACGAAGTAACAGACTTGAAAAGTAATTTCATTTCCCATAAGAAAATTTTGACTTCAATCGCCCCGATCACGTCAAAGTCTTCAGGTAAACGGCAATCCTGAAGATCCAATGGATCAACTGGACCGACCACATACAAGTATGTGTCCTTCTAACTAAGTATGACCGACTAATTTTCAGCGACAGAAAGAAAACACATCATAACCGCCCCGGTCACTTTCAGTCATCTGGTTAATGGCGACCCTCATTCTCTACAAGTAGAAACGAGGACCAAAACATATCCGAGGATATGTCCATCAAACTGAGGTAACCGACTAATTTTAAGCAATAGTGACGTTTTTTTTTTTTTTTTTTTTTTTTTTTTTAAATAAACACAAAAAACATGGTTACTCGGGATTGATCATCCCGTTTAGCTCAATTAGGTTTTGAAATCTGGATTTATCAAACGCTTTTGTAAATAAATCAGCGAAATTTTCTAGCGTATCGACCTTTTTGACCTTAATCAGTTTCTTCTCAGCACAATCCCGTATGAAATGATGACGAATGTCAATATGTTTAGTTTTACTATGTTTCACGGGATTGTTAATTACTGAGATGGCAGCAGTGTTATCAATAAAAATAGGAGTGAGTAAGAAATTCAGACCATAGTCGCGCAATTGTTGTTGAATCCACAAAACCTGAGAGCAGCAGTTGGATGCTGCCATATATTCAGCTTCGCACGTAGAGATTGCGACTGATGTCTGTTTCTTGCACTGCCAGGAAACTAATCTTCCACCGAGAAACTGACATCCTCCTGTTGTCGACTTCCGACTCTGATTGCACCCTCCATAATCAGAATCTGTATAAGCAACCAGTACCACGTCTCCTCCCTTCGGGTACCACAACCCTAGCTTCGGCTTGCCTTTGAGATACCGCAAAATCCTCTTCACACCCTTCATGTGAGATTCCTTTGGGTTTGCCTGAAAACGAGCACAAAGACAAACAACAAACATTATATCAGGCCTAGAAGCAGTCAAATACATCAAAGAACCTATTATAGCCCGATACTGAGTTGGGTCCACATCTGCGTCACCGTCTATTTCAGCTCCCAACTTGTGGTTGACGCAAATTGGAGTGTCAAATGGAGAACAATCCTCCATCTTGAAGCGCTTGAGGACATCATGAACATATTTTGTTTGATGAATGAACATCCCATCCTTCTTTTGATCAACCTGCAATCCTAAAAAGAACGTTAGTTCACCCATAGCACTCTCTCAAATCTTTTCTTCATGACAGCCTCAAATTCCTGACACATGGAGACTCTAGATGCAGCAAATATGATGTCATCCACGTAGACTTGAACTAGCAGGAAGTCACTTCCATCTCTCTTCACAAACAGTGTGCTGTCAATCAAACCCCTGTCAAAACCATTTTCTAGCAAGTAGTCCGATAACGTTGAATACCAGGCACGAGGTGCCTGATGTAATCCATACAGTGCCTTGCTCAACTTGTACACTTGATCAGGAAAGTCTGGGTCAGGAAAACCCGGAGGTTGCTCAACATACACAACCTCATCAACTTTCCCATTGAGGAACGCACTCTTCACGTCCAACTGAAACACTTTCATCTTCTTAAAAGCAGCAAACGCCAAAAACAATCTTATCGCTTCCAACCTGGACACCGGAGCGAACACTTCATTATAATCTATCCCCTCTTGCTGATTAAAACCTTTAACGACCAGCCTCGCCTTGTTTCTTATAATAATCCCCTTTTCATCTCTCTTGCACTTAAACACCCATTTTGTGCCTATCGCATGCACATTCCTTGGTTTTTCAACCAAAGTCCAAACTTCCATCTTCTTAAATTGAGCCAACTCTTCTTGCATGGCCTCGACCCACGAGCTGTCCTTAAGAGCCATTGGATAATTTTTCGGTTCAATCTGGCTAATAAAGCATGATTACAAACATTCGTTCATTATACCCGTTTCCTTAATGCTTGTATAAACACAGGTGTGCTCATTCAAGCTACTTCTGGTTTGTACACCGGAGGACACATCACCTATAACATTCTCCAAAGGGTGATCTATGTGAATTCTCGTGGTTGGAACAGCACCGACATGCAAATTATCTTCTAAATTAGAAGAGAGCTCATCAATGGGTGTTTCTGGCTGAGAGTGAAATGGATTGATAAACTCTTCTTCAGGAGAGACATCAGGGGAAGAGATAGAATTTGATGAGGAAGGTTGACAATCATCAAATAGCTGTCTATGTGCCAAATTTTCCTCCTCATCTAGAATCATCTTCGTAGCAACACGTTCTTCTTCTTCTGTACAAGACAAATCAGGTATGTTGAAAGACTTGAAGAGCCTATCATAGTCGAAAATCCCAGGAGGTCCGATGCTCGGTCTTGGCGATCTGTAACTCGTAATGTCGGTGTTACATACCACCACAACCTTGCCGTTCGTTGTATTAAAGACACGCCTGTTGGGAGTCCCAACTTCATAGCCGACTAAGATTCCTTCATCGGCTGCTTCACCAAACTTTGAATGTGCCTTTAAAATTGAACACGGGGACCCGAAAGCTTCAAGTCCACACAAATTGGGCTTTCTCCCATGCATAAGCTCGTAGCATGTTTTATTAAGTCTTTTTACCGTTAAAACTCTATTCAGTACATAGCAAGCTGTAGAAACAGCTTCAGCCCAGAACACCACCGGAAGCTTCGAATCAGCCAGCATAGTCTTGGCTCCTTCAATTAAAGTTCTATTCTTCCTTTCAGCCACTCCATTCTGTTGCAGAGTATACGGAGCGCTGAATTGGTGTTCAATCCCTCTTGACAGACAGAAGATCTCCATTTCAAAATTTTTAAACTCGGAACCATTGTCACTTCTGATGAACTTCACTCGTTTATCCATAATGTTCTCAACTTTGGTAATCAGATTCTTCACCATTTGAGCCGTTTCGTCCTTTGATTTCAGGAAGTATACCCACGAGTATCGTGAGTAGTCATCAGTGATCACCAAGCAATAAGTTGTACCACCTAGACTTCTTACATTCACAGGACCGAAGAGATCCATGTGAAGCAGCTCTAGTGTACTGGCAATTGAATTTACTTTCTTGGTGAGATGGGACTTCTTGTGCTGCTTTCCCTTTTTGCACGCAAGACATTTGTCTTCAAAATTGAAACTTTTTAAGGGAACACCCAACACAAGCCCATGTCTGACAATATGGTTCATCTTCCGAAGATGAATGTGCCCCATTCTCCTGTGCCACAGTTCAGATTCCGATTCGCTTGCTTTCGTCAAAAGGCACGATTCTTCCGTTGACATTTCAGTTGAACTTAAATCCATCATATACATATTTCGATCACGTGGAGCCTTCATTACTATCCACTCCTCTGGTATTTGAAAACCAGGCTTCAACACAATCGCATCAGTCTTCGTGAAGTGTACGGTATAATCTTTATCACAAATCTGCGACACACTCAGCAGATTGTGCTTCAGTTCTTCAACAAAGTTCACATTTTCTAACGTCATCTTCCCGTTAGTTACCGTACCCCTTCCTGTTATTTTGCCTCCACTCTCACCGGCAAAACTGACTCTTGCTCCTTGAACAGGTTTTAAATCTTGTAACAAATCCTTGTTACCAGTCATGTGCCGGGAACAGCCGCTGTCCACAACCCAAAGATTATTGGAAGCCCTGTTCAACTGTTCCTGCACAAACAAAAGAGATTATTAAAATTTGGGGACCCAAGACCTCTTGGTCTTGGGTCGATTAACCTTCTTAACAGAACTCACACACCTTGGCTGACCAAAGTTAGCATTAGAAAAATTTCCACGAGTCCTAACAGGATACCTCCTTGGAGACTGATAGTGAGGCCAACCAAACCGACTTACATTAAGAGAATCAAAAGAATTATAGCATTTGGTTTGGTTATTAGTAGTGTAAAAACGAGATGTGTTTCTTTGAAAACCTGTATTATCTCTCAAATTTGAATGGTTTTCATTTTTAACATTTAAACGATTACCAAAAACCTTAGTCTCAGTTTTCGAGGGCCTCACCTCTCTGAAACGCTGCTTCAGAGGGCAATCAGCAACAAGGTGCCCTGTTTTATTACATCTAAAACAACACCTATGTTCAGCTTTCTTTTCAGCAGATGTTTTAGATGTGGAAGCAGTATTACCAACCGTACGTCTCACATAAGGTGGGACATATGGGTTGAGTGGAGTACTCCTTTTAGTTGAATTAACTTTTTCTCCACTAGTGGGTAATACTTCCTTCTCTTTTGTCTTACCCGACTCGGATGACTTATCCGAATCAGATGAGACTGGACTTGAAATAGAAATTTTAACTTTTGAGACAGACGAACTTGTTTCGCCTTTACTAACTTCCGGTACTTTACCAGTTTCCTTAGCAGGACCTGTCTGATCAGCTACAAAATTAACAGATTCATGAACACTAGGATTGAAAGTATAATTATGGTTATAAGGTGGTGGAACCTCATGGTAACCAATTCCTCCCCTCTTAGGTGAGGAACCTTGATCACTAACGAGGTGATCAAGAATAGCAGAGGAATTCCGGAATTGCTCCAGTTTCCTATTTAGTTCCACCACTTTTACCTGGTGATCAGCAATCTGTTTTTCTTTCTCAGCGATTAACTTGGTTTTCTCTTCTAAAACCTCGTAGCTTAGATCGATCACATCAATTTTTTCAGCTAATTTTGTTTTTAAACTTTTAATGTCTTTTTCACAAGCTTTAATTTTTATTTTATAATTATTTTCTCTTGTCTTTGTGAAGTGATGATCTTCTTTCAAGGTTTTAAATTCGGCATCCAACTTAACATACTGATCAGTAATTGTAGCAAGCTGTTCAGACAAGTTCTCACATTTAGTACAGATAGGTTTAGTACATACCTCGGAGTTCTGGTCATTAGCCATGAAAGCTTTTTCATTTTCAGCAGCTTTCATACATTCTTCAGCTGCAACCTTTGCCATGTGTGCCTGCTCAAAGAGTTCTCCAGAGAACATGTTCCAGTTGTATTCACCAGCATCAGACATCATGGCATTATTCCCATTGTTATTTCCACTTTGCTGTGTAGTCCTACCCTGACTACGTTCTACACGTGCATTAGTGCACTCCTTTGCAAAGTGTCTATTTTGTTGACAATTGTAACACCTCACCCTTGACTTATCAAATCCTGGCTTTCCACCTACGAACTTTCTGCCAGTCTTCTTCATGAAACGCTTCACTCTTCTGACTATCATCGCCATCTGCCACTGCAGATCCATCTCTTCCAGATCATCAGGATAGATCTGGTCATAGTCCTCTTCCAAAGCAGCAGGGTCCACAATCTTCCCTTGTATGTAGTTCTCGTAAGAAGCAATAAAAGATGCATAGAGTGCAAACTGCTCTTCAGCAGATTTGACACTCATTGGCATCTTAGTGTAGTTATTGCTTGAAGCACTGGGAGAGAAACTACTCTTGGATGCTTGAGGTTTCGAAGCACTTGATCCTCCAGCAACAAAGCAAACATCACCGTTCATGTTTGCTGACACATTTCCTTCATGAGAAGAGTTAGAACCTGACTCTCCTTTGGAGTAGTAAGCAGCAGATTCAGACTTCGAACTTAAGCCTGAGATAACTTTGGCACCGTACATACCAGGGTTTTGAACCTGATCCGTTGGTGTCTCTTTACGAACCATATTAAGCTCAAAGGTTCTGAGCTTGTTTACTGCTGTCTCCAAGTCATAATTAGGAAAGTCTTTGTCTTCCCTCATTAGAACAGTGTACATTTCCCACTTTGGTGGGAGAGCATCGAGAAGCTTCTCAACTATTTCCTCCTCTCTGTAAGCAATAGAATAGTTGTTCAGCTCTGTCATTAGATGATAATATCGGGTGATAATATCATCGAGCGATTCGTTCTTCAAATACTTGAAGACAGAGAACTGGGTCTTTAACAGCTTAATCTTCGAGGCACGAATACCCACGTTCCCTTCGAATCTATTCTCAAGAGCATCCCAAAGCTCTCGTGCAGAAGTGTACTTCCGGAATGTATGGAGAATCTCTTGAGGAAGAGCCATAGTAATTGTAGCATGGGCCTTGCTCTCGGCCTCATACATCTTCTTCTCTTCTTCCTCCATCTTGCTGTACTTCTTTATCACATCCCGAACTTCGTATTCCATTGTCGGTGGAATATATCCATCCTGGATGCACACCCACATCTTTGCATCCTGGTATTTAATATACTGAATGAACCTATCCTTCCACGCCACAAAGTCGGTTCCTTTTATCAACCTTGGGGCCTTAGTAGCCGACCCCGCTTCAACTTCCATTTTGACTAACTCTGAGATGTTAATCGGCGACATCTTCTCGAAAACACGAAAAACCTGAAAAAAAAAACAAAAATTCTTCCAAACAGTACTATAGGCGAAGTTAAGGATAACTTCGCTTAAGTGTTAACTTCGCTGGAAAATCCTTAAATTCACGTGACTTGGCGAAGTTGAGAATAACTTCGCTTAAGGTAAGTGAACTTAGGAGGTAAGCGAAGTTGAGGTTAACTTCGCTTAGGCGAACTTATGAGGTAGGCGAAGTTGTGGTTAACTTCGCTCAACTTTATATCTTCGCCGAAACCCTACTTCCAGCGACGGCACCTTCGCCTGAAGAACAACAACTTCGCCCGAAGAACACTGAAAATATTCAGATCTGTTTTCGACGATTTAGCAGTTTCCGGTCGGTGTGACGACTTGAATATGACTGTATAAGGTGAGTATAACACAATATCAACGAAAACGCGTCCCGCGAATAGGTCAAACGAGACGTTTTCTACACCCGCGTGAAATCCCGAACCACACAATCGAGCCAAAGCTCTGATACCAATTGTAGGTTCCCGGACGGATCTTACACGTGATATCGCTATCTACGCAGGTGCGGAATCCCTGCGTAGGTAGTTACGAGCGTAGAATACGTAAAACAATCACACGCGATACAAACGAACACGTTATATATTATAACTTGAAACACGTCTATTACAGACTCTCGACACGTTCACTGAACTCAACAACTGACTCCTCTCTCGTAACCTAAACAAAACGTCGGCTACAGTATATATAGACACGATAACTTCGCCTGATATGTTCAGGCGAAGTTGTCCATAACTTCGCTCGTTCAACAAGTTCGCCTAAGCGAACTTGTTGATAACTTCGCTTACATACATAAACATAAACTTAAACATAATTACATTACAGACTCGATTACAAACGCTAGACTATGAACTACTGACATTTATGCACCAACAAGTTATTACTTAAGCGAAGTTATTCTTAACTTCGCCTACAGTACTTTATTAAATAAAAAAAAAATTTTTTTTTTTTTATTTTTCAGGTTTCTTCTCTTCAAGAAGGATGTCGTCGATCAACATCTCGGAGCTTGTAAAGATGGAAGTTGAAGCGGGGTCAGCTACAAAGGCCCCAAGGTTGCTGAAGGGAACCGATTTTGTCGCATGGAAGGATCGGTTCATCCAATATGTAAAGTACCAGGATGCGAAAATGTGGGTGTGCATCCAAGATGGCTATATTCCACCTGTAATGGAGTACGAAGGTAGGGACCAGATCAAAAAGTACAGTAAGATGGAAGAGGAAGAGAAGAAGATGTATGAGGCCGAGAGCAAGGCCCATGCTGCAATCACAATGGCTCTTCCACAGGAGATCCTCCATACATTCAGAAAATACACATCAGCTAGAGAGCTTTGGGAAGCTCTTGAGAACAGATTTGAAGGGAATGTAGGAATTCGAGCTTCAAAAATCAAATTGCTCAAAACTCAGTTTTCCGTCTTCAAATTTTTGAAGAACGAATCTCTAGATGATATTATCACCCGATATTATCATCTAATGACTGAGCTGAGCAACTATTCTATTTCCTACCGAGAAGAAGAAATAGTTGAGAAGCTTCTCGATGCCCTCCCACCAAAATGGGAGATGTATACTGTACTGATGAGGGAAGACAAGGACTTCCCTACTTATGATCTTGAAACCACTGTCAACAAGCTTAGAACTTTTGAGCTTAATATGGTAAGAAAAGAAACATCTATGGATCAGGTTCAAGATCCAGGCATGTACGGTGCTAAAGTAAACTCCAATTCAAGTTCAAAGACTGATTCTGCCGCCTACTAAACGAAGGGCGAGTCGGGTGCCAAGTCTTCACAGGAGGGGCATGTGTCAGTAAACTCAAATGGGGATGTTTGCTTTGTAGCCGGTGGATCAAGTGGTACTAAACAGACAGCAAGCCAGAGTAGTGGCTCTTCAAGTTCTTCAAGCAATAACTACTCTAAGATGCCAATGAGTGTCAAATCTGCTGAAAAGCAGTTTGGCCTCTATGCTTCGTTTATTGCTTCATATGAGAACTATATCCAAGGGAAGGTTGTTGATCCAGCGCTGCTGGATGAAGACTATGACCAAATAGATGCTGATGATATGGAAGAGATGGATCTACAATGGCAGATGGCCATGATTGTGAGGAGGGTGAAGAGGTTTATGAGGAAGACAGGGAGAAAGTTTGTTGGTGGCAGGCCTGGGTTCGACAAGACTAAGGTGAGGTGCTATAACTGTCAACAAAACGGCCACTTTGCTAAAGAGTGCAGAAACGAGAGAGTTGAACGTGGTCAAGGCAGGTCTGCATAGTACAATGGGAGTAGTAAAGATTTAAGTGCCATGATGTCTAGAGAAGCAGGTGAATACAACTGGAACCTGCATTCGGATGAAACTTTTGAGCAGGCAAATATGGCTAAGGTTGAGAATGAAGAATGTGAGAAGGTCACCGGAGAAGTGAAAGCTACTGGAGAGGAAAAAGCTTTCATGGCAGATCTCAAGGACCAGTCCTCCGAGGTATGTTCTAAACCTATATGTACTAAATGTGAGAACTTGTCTGAGCAACTTGCTACCATAACTGATCAGTATGTTCGTTTAGATGCTGAATTTAAAACTCTTAAAGAAGATCATCACTTTATGAAAGCAAGAGAGAACAGTTACAAAATTAAAATAAAAGCGTGTGAAAAAGATGTTAAAAGCTTAAAAACAAAACTTGCTGAAAAAATTGAAGTGATAGATCTAAGTTATGAGGTTTTGGAAGAAAAGACCAAACTTATTGCTGAACGAGAAAAACAGATTGCTGACCACCAGGTGAAAGTGGTGGAACTGAACCCAAAACTTGAGCAGTTCAGAAATTCCTCAGCTATTCTTGATCACCTTGTTAGTGATCAAAGTACCTCTGCGAAGAGGGGAGGAATTGGTTATCACGATGTTCCACCACCTTATAACCACAATTATACTTATAACCCTAGTGTTCAGAAATCTGTTGATTTTGAAGTTCCTCAGACAGTTCCAATCAAGGTTTCGAGTAAAGAACCAATTGTTAGTAAAGGCGAAACAAGTTCGCCTGTTTCAAGTGTGAAAATTTCTGTTGCAAGTCCAGTCTCATCAGATTCGGAGAAGTCGTCCGAATCAGGTAAGACAAAAGAGGAGAATGTGTTACCCAATGGTGGAGAAAAAGATAAAACTAATAAGAAAAGTACTCCACTAAACCCGTACGTCCCACCTTATGTGAAACGAACGGCCGGTAACACAGCCTCGAGATTCAAAACAACTTTTGAAAAGAAAGTGGAGCATAGGTGTTGTTTTAGGTGTAATAAATTAGGACATCTTGTTGCAGATTGCCCTCTGAAGCCGCGATTCAGAGGTGTGAGGCCTAATAAAACTGAGAATAAGACTAATACTATTAAAAATGAAAACCATTCAAAATTTCGAAATGTAACTAATTCAGGTTTTCACAGAAACAAACCTCAGTTTTACAATGCAAATAACCAAACCACAAGATATAATTCTTTCAATTCACTTAGGTTTGGAAGGTCCCACACTCAATCTCCAAGGTGGTTTCCTAATAGGGCTTACAGAAATTATGCGAATACTAACTGTGAAAAGCCAAAGTTCGGGATGTATAGATCCAAGACCAATTGGTCTTGGGTCCCAAAATTCTAATCTTTTGCTTTATTGTGCAGGAACAGTTGAACAGGGCTGCCCACAATCTTTGGGTTGTAGATAGCGGCTGTTCCCGGCACATGACGGGTAACAAATACTTGTTACACGATTTAAAACCTGTTCAAGGAGGGAGAGTTAGTTTTGCCGGTGAAAGTGGTGGCAAAATTACTAGAAGAGGAACGGTGTCGAATGGAAAGATGACTCTTGAGAATGTGAACTTTGTAGAAGAGTTGAAGCACAATCTGCTGAGTGTGTCACAGATTTGTGATAAGGAGTATACCGTTCATTTCACGAAGAATGAGGCAATTGTGTTAAGGCCTGGTTTTCAGATACCAGAAGAGTGGATTTTGATGAAGGCTCCACGTGATAGAAATACTTATACTATGGATATGAGGTCTACTGAAACAGCCACGGAAGTTTCATGCCTTATGTCAAAAGCGAGCGAAACAGAGTCCGAACTGTGGCACAGGAGAATGGGACACATTCTTCTTCGGAAGATGAACCACATTGTCAGGAATGGGCTTGTGCTGGGTGTTCCCTTAAAAAGTTTCAATTTTGAAGACAAATGTATTGCGTGCAAAAAGGGAAAGCAGCACAAGAAATCCCATCTCACCAAGAAGGTCAACTCTATTGCCAGTACTCTAGAACTGCTTCACATGGATCTCTTCGGTCCCGTGAATGCAAAAAGTCTAGGAGGTACTTCTTATTGCTTGGTGATCACTGATGACTACTCACGATATTCGTGGGTGTATTTCCTGAAATCGAAAGATGAAACGGCTCAGATGGTGAAGAATTTGATTACCAAAGTTGAGAACGTTATGGATAAGAGGGTTAAGTTCATCAGAAGTGACAATGGAACGGAGTTCAAGAATTTTGAGATGGAGATCTTCTGCCTTCAGAGAGGGATTGAACACCAATACAGCGCTCCGTATACACCGCAACAGAATGGAGTGGCTGAAAGGAAGAATAGAACGTTAATAGAAGGAGCCAGAACAATGCTGGCTGACTCGAGGCTTCCTGTGGTGTTCTGGGCTGAAGCTGTTGCTACAGCCTGTTATGTCCTGAACAGAGTCTTAACGGTTAAGAGGCTTAATAAAACGTGTTACGAGCTTATGCATGGGAGAAAGCCCAATTTGAGTGGTCTTGAACCATTCGGGTCCCCTTGTTCGATTTTGAAGACAAATTCTAAATTTAGTGAAGTAGCCGATGAAGGAATCTTAGTCGGTTATGTTGTTGGGACTCCTAACAGACGTGTCTTCAATACATCGACCAGCAAGATTGAGGTGGTGTGTAACACAGATATCACAAGTTACCAACCGCCAAAACCAAGCAACGGACCTGCGGAGTTTTTCGACTATGTTAAACTTTTTAAGTCTTTTAACATACCGGATTTAGATATCTCTGAAGAAGAAGAAAGAGTTGCTACGAAGATGATCCTTGATGAGGAAGAAAACTATTGCAAAGACAGCTGATTGATAAATGTCAACCTTCCTCATCAAATACTATCGATACCCCTGCTGCCTCAACTGAAGAAGAATTTATCAATCCTTTTCACTCTCAGCATGAAACAACCATTGACGAGCTCTCTTCTAACTTGGAAGACAATTTGCATGTCGGTTCTGTTCCGACCACGAGAATTCATAAAGATCACCCTTTGGAGAATGTGATTGGTGATGTGTCCTTCGGTGTGCAAACAAGACGAAGCTTGGATGAGCACACCTGTGTTTACACAAGCATTAAGGAGACAGGAATAATCAACGAATGCTTGTACACCTGCTTTATCAGCCAGATTGAACCGAAAAATTATCAAATGGCTTTAAAGGACAGCTCGTGGGTCGAAGCCATGCAAGAAGAGTTGGCTAGTTCAAGAAAATGGAAGTTTGGGATTTGGTTGAAAAACCAAAGCATGTGCATGCGATTGGCACAAAATGGGTGTTTAAGTGCAAGAGAGACGAGAAAGGGATTATCATAAGAAACAAGGCGAGGCTAGTTGTGAAAGGATTCAATCAACAAGAGGGAATTGATTATAATGAAGTGTTCGCTCCTGTCGCAAGGTTGGAAGCCATAAGATTGTTTTTGGCGTTTGCTGCATATAAAAAGATGAAGGTATTTCAGTTGGACGTGAAGAGTACTTTTTTGAATGGGAAAGTTGATGAGGTTGTGTATGTTGAGCAACCTCCGGGTTTTCCTGACCCAGATTTTCCAGACCATGTGTACAAGTTAAGCAAGGCATTTTATGGATTACTGTAGGTTCCCGGACGGATCTTACACGGGATATCGCTATCTACGTAGGTGCGGAATCCCTGCGTAGGTAGTTACGAGCGTAGAATACGTAGAACAATCACACGCGATACAAACGAACACGTTATATATTATCACTTGAAACACGTCTATTACAGACTCGATCTCTCGTCTATAGACTTACTGAATTACACGTGATTAACCAAAACTCTAACCTACTAACCGTAACCCGTAGGCTATATAAATACACGAAAACTTCGCCTCAGGCGAAGTTGTCAGTAACTTCGCTCGTTGAACAAGTTCGCCTAGGCGAACTTGTCAACAACTTCGCTTGTTCAACAAGTTCGCCTAAGCGAACTTGTTGACAACTTCGCTTACATACATAAACATAAACTTAAACATAATTATATTACAGACTCGATTACAAACGCTAGACTATGAACTACTGACATTTATGTACCAACAGACTCCCCCTTGGCAGTAGCTTCATATCTTGATCTTCAAAGCTTGTGTCTTGTAATCTCTCGTCTTCTCTCTTCATCTCTTCAAGCATGCACTCCCTGTCTAACACATACAGAAACCAACTTCTGGTACTTCTTAGCTTCCTCTTTCCAAGCAGGAATGTAGAAAATCTTCTTAGCATGTAGTACCTGCAAGTCAGCTTGAGACAGATTGACTAAGTGCATAGGATCATACACTCTCATGATCTCTTGCTCATCTTCATCCTCCATGACCGCTTCAGCAGTTTCACAATCCACGTACCACCACTTCAAGTCTTTCAAGACGTTCTTGGGCATCACCTTCATCGGCACTTCTTTTAAATGACGGACTAGTTTATACTTCATAACCATCCATGGTTTGCCGTCTGCCCTCATCCCTCTATCTTTGTCTTCTACTAACTTCCCTTTCTGAGGCTTCAGAAGTTCAAACTTTTTATCTTTAATGGCCTCCTTCCAAACAATTTTCCCAATTACTCTCGCCATGTTATCATCACTTCTGTTTATCATCCCCAGTCTTGCTAAGTCTTTCACCTCACACTCCGGTAAGGTATTCAGGGATCTTAACATCTTCTTGAAGTACTGAATGCCGTCGTAACGTTTGATCACAAATAGTTTCAACTCTTCATCGTACAACCAGCATATGATTCCCTTCTTTGATTCTGCATATCCCTTTATATTATACGACTTTTTGAACATCGTCGGTACTGCTGGCTTCTTCGTCTTTACAAACCACTGAGCGCAGCCTTCCTTCCAGTTTGGCTGATCTTCCCACTCAGTGTTGTCAACCACAGCATCTTCACATATAGTCAACTGTTCAACCACAGGGATCTCATGCTCTACATTTTCTTCAACAATCTCTCCTTCTTCTATCACATTCTCAACCATAATTTCTGCACCAATCTTTTCAATCTCATCGATTGGCAGAACATCATCTTCATTTATCAACTCATCATCCTCTAACATATCGTCTATCTCTTTCAGCGCATCAATCATATCATCAACAATCTCAACATCTTCAACCACATCCACATCATCACCAACAGCAACCACATCATCACCAGATGCAGACTCCCCCTCAGCTGTGGAAGCCCCAAGTGCTATAGTAGTTCTTGGCAACTCACCACCTGCACCTTCCGGTGCATTGGGATCATCGTCTCGGTCTTCTCTTCTTTTGGTCCTCAGCTCATCTCCTCTACAGCTCATCTCCCCCTGAGATGCCAAGAACACCTTGAAGGCATCTATAACTTTCCCGTGCTCAGCCAGGAGGGATGCCTGCAGTTGATTTGCTTCCACTAGGCTTTGAATAGTCTTGGACTGCTCAGCTACAATCCGCTCTAGTGAAGCTATTCGTTCCGAGTCTGAAGTGGGCGTGTCCGCAGGTGGTACCGTACCCGATAACCCTGCAGTAGAGAACAGTTTATGAAAGCAAGAGAGAACAGTTACAAAATTAAAATAAAAGCGTGTGAAAAAGATGTTAAAAGCTTAAAAACAAAACTTGCTGAAAAAATTGAAGTGATAGATCTAAGTTATGAGGTTTTGGAAGAAAAGACCAAACTTATTGCTGAACGAGAAAAACAGATTGCTGACCACCAGGTGAAAGTGGTGGAACTGAACCCAAAACTTGAGCAGTTCAGAAATTCCTCAGCTATTCTTGATCACCTTGTTAGTGATCAAAGTACCTCTGCGAATAGGGGAGGAATTGGTTATCACGATGTTCCACCACCTTATAACCACAATTATACTTATAACCCTAGTGTTCAGAAATCTGTTGATTTTGAAGTTCCTCAGACAGTTCCAATCAAGGTTTCGAGTAAAGAACCAATTGTTAGTAAAGGCGAAACAAGTTCGCCTGTTTCAAGTGTGAAAATTTCTGTTGCAAGTCCAGTCTCATCAGATTCGGAGAAGTCGTCCGAATCAGGTAAGACAAAAGAGGAGAATGTGTTACCCAATGGTGGAGAAAAAGATAAAACTAATAAGAAAAGTACTCCACTAAACCCGTACGTCCCACCTTATGTGAAACGAACGGCCGGTAACACAGCCTCGAGATTCAAAACAACTTTTGAAAAGAAAGTGGAGCATAGGTGTTGTTTTAGGTGTAATAAATTAGGACATCTTGTTGCAGATTGCCCTCTGAAGCCGCGATTCAGAGGTGTGAGGCCTAATAAAACTGAGAATAAGACTAATACTATTAAAAATGAAAACCATTCAAAATTTCGAAATGTAACTAATTCAGGTTTTCACAGAAACAAACCTCAGTTTTACAATGCAAATAAGCAAACCACAAGATATAATTCTTTCAATTCACTTAGGTTTGGAAGGTCCCACACTCAATCTCCAAGGTGGTTTCCTAATAGGGCTTACAGAAATTATGCGAATACTAACTGTGAAAAGCCAAAGTTCGGGATGTATAGATCCAAGACCAATTGGTCTTGGGTCCCAAAATTCTAATCTTTTGCTTTATTGTGCAGGAACAGTTGAACAGGGCTGCCCACAATCTTTGGGTTGTAGATAGCGGCTGTTCCCGGCACATGACGGGTAACAAATACTTGTTACACGATTTAAAACCTGTTCAAGGAGGGAGAGTTAGTTTTGCCGGTGAAAGTGGTGGCAAAATTACTAGAAGAGGAACGGTGTCGAATGGAAAGATGACTCTTGAGAATGTGAACTTTGTAGAAGAGTTGAAGCACAATCTGCTGAGTGTGTCACAGATTTGTGATAAGGAGTATACCGTTCATTTCACGAAGAATGAGGCAATTGTGTTAAGGCCTGGTTTTCAGATACCAGAAGAGTGGATTTTGATGAAGGCTCCACGTGATAGAAATACTTATACTATGGATATGAGGTCTACTGAAACAGCCACGGAAGTTTCATGCCTTATGTCAAAAGCGAGCGAAACAGAGTCCGAACTGTGGCACAGGAGAATGGGACACATTCTTCTTCGGAAGATGAACCACATTGTCAGGAATGGGCTTGTGCTGGGTGTTCCCTTAAAAAGTTTCAATTTTGAAGACAAATGTATTGCGTGCAAAAAGGGAAAGCAGCACAAGAAATCCCATCTCACCAAGAAGGTCAACTCTATTGCCAGTACTCTAGAACTGCTTCACATGGATCTCTTCGGTCCCGTGAATGCAAAAAGTCTAGGAGGTACTTCTTATTGCTTGGTGATCACTGATGACTACTCACGATATTCGTGGGTGTATTTCCTGAAATCGAAAGATGAAACGGCTAAGATGGTGAAGAATTTGATTACCAAAGTTGAGAACGTTATGGATAAGAGGGTTAAGTTCATCAGAAGTGACAATGGAACGGAGTTCAAGAATTTTGAGATGGAGATCTTCTGCCTTCAGAGAGGGATTGAACACCAATACAGCGCTTCGTATACACCGCAACAGAATGGAGTGGCTGAAAGGAAGAATAGAACGTTAATAGAAGGAGCCAGAACAATGCTGGCTGACTCGAGGCTTCCTGTGGTGTTCTGGGCTGAAGCTGTTGCTACAGCCTGTTATGTCCTGAACAGAGTCTTAACGGTTAAGAGGCTTAATAAAACGTGTTACGAGCTTATGCATGGGAGAAAGCCCAATTTGAGTGGTCTTGAACCATTCGGGTCCCCTTGTTCGATTTTGAAGACAAATTCTAAATTTAGTGAAGTAGCCGATGAAGGAATCTTAGTCGGTTATGTTGTTGGGACTCCTAACAGACGTGTCTTCAATACATCGACCAGCAAGATTGAGGTGGTGTGTAACACAGATATCACAAGTTACCAACCGCCAAAACCAAGCAACGGACCTGCGGAGTTTTTCGACTATGTTAAACTTTTTAAGTCTTTTAACATACCGGATTTAGATATCTCTGAAGAAGAAGAAAGAGTTGCTACGAAGATGATCCTTGATGAGGAAGAAAACTATTGCAAAGACAGCTGATTGATAAATGTCAACCTTCCTCATCAAATACTATCGATACCCCTGCTGCCTCAACTGAAGAAGAATTTATCAATCCTTTTCACTCTCAGCATGAAACAACCATTGACGAGCTCTCTTCTAACTTGGAAGACAATTTGCATGTCGGTTCTGTTCCGACCACGAGAATTCATAAAGATCACCCTTTGGAGAATGTGATTGGTGATGTGTCCTTCGGTGTGCAAACAAGACGAAGCTTGGATGAGCACACCTGTGTTTACACAAGCATTAAGGAGACAGGAATAATCAACGAATGCTTGTACACCTGCTTTATCAGCCAGATTGAACCGAAAAATTATCAAATGGCTTTAAAGGACAGCTCGTGGGTCGAAGCCATGCAAGAAGAGTTGGCTAGTTCAAGAAAATGGAAGTTTGGGATTTGGTTGAAAAACCAAAGCATGTGCATGCGATTGGCACAAAATGGGTGTTTAAGTGCAAGAGAGACGAGAAAGGGATTATCATAAGAAACAAGGCGAGGCTAGTTGTGAAAGGATTCAATCAACAAGAGAGAATTGATTATAATGAAGTGTTCGCTCCTGTCGCAAGGTTGGAAGCCATAAGATTGTTTTTGGCGTTTGCTGCATATAAAAAGATGAAGGTATTTCAGTTGGACGTGAAGAGTGCTTTTTTGAATGGGAAAGTTGATGAGGTTGTGTATGTTGAGCAACCTCCGGGTTTTCCTGACCCAGATTTTCCAGACCATGTGTACAAGTTAAGCAAGGCATTTTATGGATTACTGTAGGTTCCCGGACGGATCTTACACGGGATATCGCTATCTACGTAGGTGCGGAATCCCTGCGTAGGTAGTTACGAGCGTAGAATACGTAGAACAATCACACGCGATACAAACGAACACGTTATATATTATCACTTGAAACACGTCTATTACAGACTCGATCTCTCGTCTATAGACTTACTGAATTACACGTGATTAACCAAAACTCTAACCTACTAACCGTAACCCGTAGGCTATATAAATACACGAAAACTTCGCCTCAGGCGAAGTTGTCAGTAACTTCGCTCGTTGAACAAGTTCGCCTAGGCGAACTTGTCAACAACTTCGCTTGTTCAACAAGTTCGCCTAAGCGAACTTGTTGACAACTTCGCTTACATACATAAACATAAACTTAAACATAATTACATTACAGACTCGATTACAAACGCTAGACTATGAACTACTGACATTTATGTACCAACAGACTCCCCCTTGGCAGTAGCTTCATATCTTGATCTTCAAAGCTTGTGTCTTGTAATCTCTCGTCTTCTCTCTTCATCTCTTCAAGCATGCACTCCCTGTCTAACACATACAGAAACCAACTTCTGGTACTTCTTAGCTTCCTCTTTCCAAGCAGGAATGTAGAAAATCTTCTTAGCATGTAGTACCTGCAAGTCAGCTTGAGACAGATTGACTAAGTGCATAGGATCATACACTCTCATGATCTCTTGCTCATCTTCATCCTCCATGACCGCTTCAGCAGTTTCACAATCCCCGTACCACCACTTCAAGTCTTTCAAGACGTTCTTGGGCATCACCTTCATCGGCACTTCTTTTAAATGACGGACTAGTTTATACTTCATAACCATCCATGGTTTGCCGTCTGCCATCATCCCTCTATCTTTGTCTTCTACTAACTTCCCTTTCTGAGGCTTCAGAAGTTCAAACTTTTTATCTTTAATGGCCTCCTTCCAAACAATTTTCCCAATTACTCTCGCCATGTTATCATCACTTCTGTTTATCATCCCCAGTCTTGCTAAGTCTTTCACCTCACACTCCGGTAAGGTATTCAGGGATCTTAACATCTTCTTGAAGTACTGAATGCCGTCGTAACGTTTGATCACAAATAGTTTCAACTCTTCATCGTACAACCAGCATATGATTCCCTTCTTTGATTCTGCATATCCCTTTATATTATACGACTTTTTGAACATCGTCGATACTGCTGGCTTCTTCGTCTTTACAAACCACTGAGCGCAGCCTTCCTTCCAGTTTGGCTGATCTTCCCACTCAGTGTTGTCAACCACAGCATCTTCACATATAGTCAACTGTTCAACCACAGGGATCTCATGCTCTACATTTTCTTCAACAATCTCTCCTTCTTCTATCACATTCTCAACCATAATTTCTGCACCAATCTTTTCAATCTCATCGATTGGCAGAACATCATCTTCATTTATCAACTCATCATCCTCTAACATATCGTCTATCTCTTTCAGCGCATCAATCATATCATCAACAATCTCAACATCTTCAACCACATCCACATCATTACCAACAGCAACCACATCATCACCAGATGCAGACTCCCCCTCAGCTGTGGAAGCCCCAAGTGCTATAGTAGTTCTTGGCAACTCACCACCTGCACCTTCCGGTGCATTGGGATCATCGTCTCGGTCTTCTCTTCTTTTGGTCCTCAGCTCATCTCCTCTACAGCTCATCTCCCCCTGAGATGCCAAGAACACCTTGAAGGCATCTATAACTTTCCCGTGCTCAGCCAGGAGGGATGCCTGCAGTTGATTTGCTTCCACTAGGCTTTGAATAGTCTTGGACTGCTCAGCTACAATCCGCTCTAGTGAAGCTATTCGTTCCGAGTCTGAAGTGGGCGTGTCCGCAGGTGGTACCGTACCCGATAACCCTGCAGTAGTGGTGACCGTAGACTCGACAAATCGTGCTACTACTACCGATGGAGTAAGCGTTTGAGGTGGTAGAGACACAATTGCTGGAGTCGACGTCTGGACGGCCGTGATCGATGGAATATCAGCCGACGATGTAGCCACTACGGGAACAACCGTAGCACTTGAACTCGATACCTGCACAGAGGTAGGAACAAAGGACATACCAGACAGGGCAGGTGGAGCAAAACGTACCAACCGTGAAGTCTCTCCAGCTCCTACACCCATACCTGTCGTTTCCCTTCGTGAACGCTTTCTCACCAGCTGCACATCTTCTTCTTCATCATCTTCCTCGTCGTCGTCGTCAACAGTTCTCTTTTGTTTCCCAACTGTTCTCTCATGCGTTACCATCATCCTTCTAGCCTCTTCCATCACATCATCAAAATCAGCCTGTGGACCCGAGACTTGAATATTCTCTTGTGGATCAACTCGGTCCATATCAAACAATCCTTGGCCTCCCAACATTGCATCAAGGTCAATCTCTACAGCTGACACAGCAGCAGATACAGCAGGCGCAGCTGATACAGCCTGGGGTGCTGCCGCCTGTTGTGGTCTTGGGTCTCTGAACTTGTCCCCTGCCGCAGGCACATACTCCGGGTTTATAAGATACCCCAAAGAGCGGAGTATACCTGGGACGCAGCTCAGGCTTGCTTCGTGCGCTGGAAGTGCGACACTGTGCAAAGATACGTTTTGTCACACTTTCCACGTATCGAATAGGGCGTCGTTGAGGCCGCGTCGGAGCCACATGATTGAAAATCATCTGTAGGAATCGTGGATACATTGTAAACCGCTCACGCGCCACAGCCTTTCGTTGCCTATCGATCTCGTAAAAGATCATCTGGCTGAAAGAGTATCTTTTATTATAAGTCAACGCAGTCATAGCAGACTGCATTGTCGCACCCATACCATCAGTGCCTGCCTTCCGTCCTGACATACATACGATCATGACGTGCATAAGGAAGCGCCACTGATCTAAAAGAAATCCCTTCCTCCGTTGAGTGTCCCCTAAGAGACCAGAATACCCCATCCTGAGGAACGCCCCATCACGGAATGGCGCAACAGTTCCACGTCTCCTCTTCGGGTACCACAACCCTAGCTTCGGCTTGCCTTTGAGATACCACAGAATCCTCTTCACACCCTTCATGTGAGATTCCTTTGGGTTTGCCTGAAAACGAGCACAAAGACAAACAGCAAACATTATATCAGGCCTAGAAGCAGTCAAATACATCAAAGAACCTATTATAGCCCGATACTGAGTTGGGTCCACATCTGCGTCACCGTCTATTTCAGCTCCCAACTTGTGGTTGACGCAAATTGGAGTGTCAAATGGAGAACAGTCCTCCATCTTGAAGCGCTTGAGGACATCATGAACATATTTTGTTTGATGAATGAACATCCCATCTTTCTTTTGATCAACCTGCAATCCTAAAAAGAACGTTAGTTCACCCATAGCACTCATCTCAAATCTTTTCTTAATGACAGCCTCATTTTCCTGACACATGGAGACTCTAGATGCAGCAAATATGATGTCATCCACGTAGACTTGAACTAGCAGGAAGTCACTTCCATCTCTCTTCACAAACAGTGTGCTGTCAATCAAACCCCTGTCAAAACCATTTTCTAGCAAGTAGTCTGATAAAGTTGAATACCAGGCACGAGGTGCCTGATGTAATCCATACAGTGCCTTGCTCAACTTGTACACTTGATCAGGAAAGTCTGGGTCAGGAAAACCCGGAGGTTGCTCAACATACACAACCTCATCAACTTTCCCATTGAGGAACGCACTCTTCACGTCCAACTGAAACACTTTCATCTTCTTAAAAGCAGCAAACGCCAAAAACAATCTTATCGCTTCCAACCTGGCCACCGGAGCGAACACTTCATTATAATCTATCCCCTCTTGCTGATTAAAACCTTTAACGACCAGCCTCGCCTTGTTTCTTATAATAATCCCCTTTTCATCTCTCTTGCACTTAAACACCCATTTTGTGCCTATCGCATGCACATTCCTTGGTTTTTCAACCAAAGTCCAAACTTCCATCTTCTTAAATTGAGCCAACTCTTCTTGCATGGCCTCGACCCACGAGCTGTCCTTAAGAGCCATTTGATAATTTTTCGGTTCAATCTGGCTAATAAAGCATGATTACAAACATTCGTTCATTATACCCGTTTCCTTAATGCTTGTATAAACACAGGTGTGCTCATTCAAGCTACTTCTGGTTTGTACACCGGAGGACACATCACCTATAACATTCTCCAAAGGGTGATCTATGTGAATTCTCGTGGTTGGAACAGCACCGACATGCAAATTATCTTCTAAATTAGAAGAGAGCTCATCAATGGGTGTTTCTGGCTGAGAGTGAAATGGATTGATAAACTCTTCTTCAGGAGAGACAGCAGGGGAACCGATAGAATTTGATGAGGAAGGTTGACAATCATCAAATAGCTGTCTATGTGCCAAATTTTCCTCCTCATCTAGAATCATCTTCGTAGCAACACGTTCTTCTTCTTCTGTACAAGACAAATCAGGTATGTTGAAAGACTTGAAGAGCCTATCATAGTCGAAAATCCCAGGAGGTCCGATGCTCGGTCTTGGCGATCTGTAACTCGTAATGTCGGTGTTACATACCATCACAACCTTGCCGTTCGTTGTATTAAAGACACGCCTGTTGGGAGTCCCAACTTCATAGCCGACTAAGATTCCTTCATCGGCTGCTTCACCAAACTTTGAATGTGCCTTTAAAATTGAACACGGGGACCCGAAAGCTTCAAGTCCACACAAATTGGGCTTTCTCCCATGCATAAGCTCGTAGCATGTTTTATTAAGTCTTTTTACCGTTAAAACTCTATTCAGTACATAGCAAGCTGTAGAAGCAGCTTCAGCCCAGAACACCACCGGAAGCTTCGAATCAGCCATCATAGTCCTGGCTCCTTCAATTAAAGTTCTATTCTTCCTTTCAGCCACTTCATTCTGTTGCGGAGTATATGGAGCGCTGAATTGGTGTTCAATCCCTCTTGACAGACAGAAGATCTCCATTTCAAAATTTTTAAACTCGGAACCATTGTCACTTCTGATGAACTTCACTCGTTTATCCATAATGTTCTCAACTTTGGTAATCAGGTTCTTCACCATTTGAGCCGTTTCGTCTTTTGATTTCAGGAAGTATACCCACGAGTATCGTGAGTAGTCATCAGTGATCACCAAGCAATAAGTTGTACCACCTAGACTTCTTACATTCACAGGACCGAAGAGATCCATGTGAAGCAGCTCTAGTGTACTGGCAATTGAATTTACTTTCTTGGTGAGATGGGACTTCTTGTGCTGCTTTCCCTTTTTGCACGCAAGACATTTGTCTTCAAAATTGAAACTTTTCAAGGGAACACCCAACACAAGCCCATGTCTGACAATATGGTTCATCTTCCGAAGATGAATGTGCCCCATTCTCCTGTGCCACAGTTCAGATTCCGTTTCGCTTGCTTTCGTCAAAAGGCACGATTCTTCCGTTGACATTTCAGTTGAACTTAGATCCATCATATACGTATTTCGATCACGTGGAGCCTTCATTACTATCCACTCCTCTGGTATTTGAAAACCAGGCTTCAACACAATCGCATCAGTCTTCGTGAAGTGTACGGTATAATCTTTATCACAAATCTGCGACACACTCAGCAGATTGTGCTTCAGTTCTTCAACAAAGTTCACATTTTCTAACGTCATCTTCCCGTTAGTTACCGTACCCCTTCCTGTTATTTTGCCTCCACTCTCACCGGCAAAACTGACTCTTGCCCCTTGAACAGGTTTTAAATCTTGTAACAAATCCTTGTTACCAGTCATGTGCCGGGAACAGCCGCTGTCCACAACCCAAAGATTATTGGAAGCCCTGTTCAACTGTTCCTGCACAAAAAAAAGAGATTATTAAAATTTGGGGACCCAAGACCTCTTGGTCTTGGGTCGATTAACCTTCTTAACAGAACTCACACACCTTGGCTGACCAAAATTAGCATTAGAAAAATTTCCACGAGTCCTAACAGGATACCTCCTTGGAGAATGATAGTGAGGCCAACCAAACCGACGTACATTAAGAGAATCAAAAGAATTATAGCATTTGGTTTGGTTATTAGTAGTGTAAAAACGAGATGTGTTTCTTTGAAAACCTGTATTATCTCTCAAATTTGAATGGTTTTCATTTTTAACATTTAAACGATTACCAAAAACCTTAGTCTCAGTTTTCGAGGGCCTCACCTCTCTGAAACGCTGCTTCAGAGGGCAATCAGCAACAAGGTGCCCTGTTTGATTACATCTAAAACAACACCTATATTCAGCTTTCTTTTCAGCAGATGTTTTAGATGTGGAGGCAGTATTACCAACCGTACATCTCACATAAGGTGGGACATATGGGTTGAGCGGAGTACTACTTTTAGTTGATTTAACTTTTTCTCCACTAGTGGGTAATACTTCCTTCTCTTTTGTCTTACCCGACTCGGATGACTTATCCGAATCAGATGAGACTGGACTTGAAATATAAATTTTAACTTTTGAGACAGGCGAACTTGTTTCGCCTTTACTAACTTCCGGTACTTTACCAGTTTCCTTAGCAGGACCTGTCTGATCAGCTACAAAATTAACAGATTCATGAACACTAGGATTGAAAGTATAATTATGGTTATAAGGTGGTGGAACCTCAGGTAACCAATTCCTCCCCTCTTAGCTGAGGAACCTTGATCACTAACGAGGTGATCAAGAATAGCAGAGGAATTCCGGAATTGCTCCAGTTTCCTATTTAGTTCCACCACTTTTACCTGGTGATCAGCAATCTGTTTTTCTTTCTCAGCGATTAACTTGGTTTTCTCTTCTAAAACCTCGTAGCTTAGATCGATCACATCAATTTTCTCAGCTAATTTTGTTTTTAAACTTTTAACGTCTTTTTCACAAGCTTAAATTTTTATTTTATAATTATTTTCTCTTGTCTTTGTGAAGTGATGATCTTCTTTCAAGGTTTTAAATTCGGCATCCAACTTAACATACTGATCAGTAATTGTAGCAAGCTGTTCAGACAATTTCTCACATTTAGTACAGATAGGTTTAGTACATACCTCGGAGTTCTGGTCATTAGCCATGAAAGCTTTTTCATTTTCAGCAGCTTTCATACATTCTTCAGCTGCAACCTTCGCCATGTGTGCCTGATCAAAGAGTTCTCCAGAGAACATGTTCCAGTTGTATTCACCAGCATCAGACATCATGGCATTATCCCCATTGTTATTTCCACTTTGCTGTGTAGTCCTCCCCTGACTACGTTCTACACGTGCATTAGTGCACTCCTTTGCAAAGTGTCCATTTCGTTGACAATTGTAACACCTCACCCTTGACTTATCAAATCCTGGCTTTCCACCTACGAACTTTCTGCCAGTCTTCTTCATGAAACGCTTCACTCTTCTGACTATCATCGCCATCTGCCACTGCAGATCCATCTCCTCCAGATCATCAGGATCGATCTGGTCATAGTCTTCTTCCAAAGCAGCAGGGTCCACAATCTTCCCTTGTATGTAGTTCTCGTAAGAAGCAATAAAAGATGCATAGAGTGCAAACTGCTCTTCAGCAGATTTGACACTCATTGGCATCTTAGTGTAGTTATTGCTTGAAGCACTGGGAGAGAAACTACTCTTGGATGCTTGAGGTTTCGAAGCACTTGATCCTCCAGCAACAAAGCAAACATCACCGTTCATGTTTACTGACACATTTCCTTCATGAGAAGAGTTAGAACCTGACTCTCCTTTGGAGTAGTAAGCAGCAGATTCAGACTTCGAACTTGAGCCTGAGTTATCTTTGGCACCATACATACCAGGGTCTTGAACCTGATCCGTTGATGTCTCTTTACGAACCATATTAAGCTCAAAGGTTCTGAGCTTGTTTACTGCTGTCTCCAAGTCGTAATTAGGAAAGTCTTTGTCTTCCCTCATTAGAACAGTGTACATTTCCCACTTTGGTGGGAGAGCATCGAGAAGCTTCTCAACTATTTCCTCCTCTCTGTAAGCAATAGAATAGTTGTTCAGCTCTGTCATTAGATGATAATATCGGGTGATAATATCATCGAGCGATTCGTTCTTCAAATACTTGAAGACAGAGAACTGGGTCTTTAACAGCTTAATCTTCGAGGCACGAATATCCACGTTCCCTTCGAATCTATTCTCAAGAGCATCCCAAAGCTCTCGTGCAGAAGTGTACTTCCGGAATGTATGGAGAATCTCTTGAGGAAGAGCCATAGTAATTGCAGCATGGGCCTTGCTCTTGGCCTCATACATCTTCTTCTCTTCTTCCTCCATCTTGCTGTACTTCTTTATCACATCCCGACCTTCGTATTCCATTGTCGGTGGAATATATCCATCCTGGATGCACACCCACATCTTTGCATCCTGGTATTTAATATACTGAATGAACCTATCCTTCCAAGCCACAAAGTCGGTTCCTTTTATCAACCTTGGGGCCTTAGTATCCGACCCCGCTTCAACTTCCATTTTGACTAACTCTGAGATGTTAATCGGCGACATCTTCTCGAAAACACGAAAAACCTGACAAAAAAATAAAAATTCTTCCAAACAGTACTATAGGCGAAGTTAAGGATAACTTCGCTTAATTGTTAACTTCGCTGGAAAATCCTTAAATTCGCGTGACTTGGCGAAGTTGAGAATAACTTCGCTTAAGGTAAGCGAACTTAGGAGGTAAGCGAAGTTGAGGATAACTTCGCTTAGGCGAACTTATGAGGTAGGCGAAGTTGTGGTTAACTTCGCTCAACCTTATATCTTCGCCGAAACCCTACTTCCAGCGACGGCAACTTCGCCTGAAGAACAACAACTTCGCCCGAAGAACACTGAAAATATTCAGATCTGTTTTCGACGATTTAGCAGTTTCCGGTCGGTGTGACGGCTTGAATATGACTGTATAAGGTGAGTATAACACAATATCAACGAAAACGCGTCCCGCGAATAGGTCAAACGAGACGTTTTCTACACCCGCGTGAAATCCCGAACCACACAATCGAGCCAAAGCTCTGATACCAAGTGTAGGTCCCCCTGGGGCGTCGCCGATCGTTACGAGATCCGCACGAGGTCTACGAGTGCGGAATCCTCCTAGACTCGTTTATTGGTGTAAAGATGAAGAACACAAACACGTACACGAACAAATACACGAACAAATACAAGAACGGGATAAACAAATCTGCAGATTCTTATATAATAATCAAAACAAATTACATACCAAACTCGTAAACAAATGACGGCCGACCCGAGGTGAGCTCTACCTCGGGTCGTCCCACACGACTCTCACTCTCGGTCTCTCTTTAGACAAATAAACTGTAACACACAATACTCTTATTTCTGGATACAAAACCTAAACAAGACACAAATATATATAGACAAAACATCTTCTCGGGCTTGGGCTTGGGCCAGTAGGCGAAGTTGTTCATAACTTCGCCTATGGCGAAGTTGTGATAACTTCGCCTAAGGCAGAAGTTGTGCTAACTTCGCCTGTGGCATTCCGCTGGTCTGAATTGCATAACAACGGTCACAAAATGCACCAACAGTCTCCCCTTTGACCGTTGCTCTCAATTCTAACAAACACAAAAGATCATCTGTTACAAAACATGCACCAACAGACTCCCTCTTAACTGATGATCTTCTGTTTGCTCATCAACCAGCCTTGTCTGAAACAGTCCTATAGCTTCACAAATCTACCAGTCACCCAGCGTCTTCCATATCAGATCTCCCCTTCAGTGTAAGCTTCTCCGACTATAACGATTGAGGTCTTTGAAATGCATGCATCCTCGTGCCAATAGATCATCTCAACCAATCACGTGAGTCCATCTGACTTCACCAACACGTGAAGTTGGGCTTCCTCCACAACTTCACCAACTCGTCGGCATACGATAAGGTTTAATCTTCAACTACTCAACATCAAGTGATCAATTTCATCACAAAACCACCTTGACAGAATCTAACACATGACCATTAATTAATCCGAAGCATCTTCAATCACCAGGGATAACGATCAAGAACATAAACACTTTAGTTCCCGATTAAATCCAACTTGTTCCAGAATTTTCACTCTAATAAATAAGCATCACGTTTCAGGATCCAATTCTCGAACGCCTTGAAAGTAACATAAATAATATGCTCTGACCGCAATCCAGTAATGACAAAAACCTTCAGTTCAATATGACTTTCTTCAATTGGTAACCTCGAACAACAACAATTTCATTGCCCACAAACACCCAAATATGTGTCAATATCCTGTTTCAATCAATATCCCATTCACAAACTCAACTCCATATCCAGAGTTCACACGTATTTGTTCACACGTAAGACCAAGATATAACAAGTTTCACTCGTTGACGGAACAACATCTTCGGTCTCACAATAATCGTGTACACCTGGCCATACAGACGAAAACTCCAAACAATTTTTTTTTTTTTTTTTTTTTTTTAACTTCACCTGGCTGCTAACTTCACCTGGCCATAACTTCGCCTGGCTGCTAACTTCGCCTGGCTGCTAACTTCACCTGGCTGCTAACTTCGCCTGGCTGCTAACTTCGCCTGTTCATAACTTCGCCGAGAAGTCAACTTCGCCTAAAGTCAACTTCGCCTGTTCATAACTTCGCCAGACCTTATATCTTCGCTGAAACCCTACGAACAGTGACGGCAACTTCGCCTGATGAACAATAACTTCGCCTACGGCGCTGTTCGGCCAGAAACGCACAGAAACGTGCCAGAAACACCAAAACGCAGATCTCGAACCATAGCATAAGAGCCTAAGGCTCTGATACCACTTGTAGGTTCCCGGACGGATCTTACACGGGATATCGCTATCTACGTAGGTGCGGAATCCCTGCGTAGGTAGTTACGAGCGTAGAATACGTAGAACAATCACACGCGATACAAACGAACACGTTATATATTATCACTTGAAACACGTCTATTACAGACTCGATCTCTCGTCTATAGACTTACTGAATTACACGTGATTAACCAAAACTCTAACCTACTAACCGTAACCCGTAGGCTATATAAATACATGACAACTTCGCCTCAGGCGAAGTTGTCAGTAACTTCGCTCGTTGAAAAAGTTCGCCTAGGCGAACTTGTCAACAACTTCGCTTATTCAACAAGTTCGCCTAAGCGAACTTGTTGACAACTTCGCTTACATACATAAACATAAACTTAAACATAATTACATTACAGACTCGATTACAAACGCTAGACTATGAACTACTGACATTTATGTACCAACAATTACATCAGGCACCTCGTGCCTGGTACTCAACTTTATCTGACTACTTGCTTGAAAATGGGTTTGAAAGAGGTCAGATAGATAGCACGCTGTTTGTGAAGAGACGAGGAAGCGACTTCCTGCTAGTGCAAGTCTACGTGGATGACATTATTTTTGCTGCATCAAAAGTCTCCATGTGTCAAGATTTTGAGGCCGTTATGAAGAAAAGGTTTGAAATGAGTGCTATGGGTGAACTAACTTTCTTTTTAGGATTGCAGGTTGATCAAAAGAAGGATGGGATGTTCATTCACCAGACCAAGTATGTCCATGATGTGCTCAAACGATTCAAGATGGAGGACAGCACTCCATTTGACACTCCTATCTGCGTCAATCACAAATTGGGTGCTGAGTCAGACGGTGATGCAGATGTGGACCCAACTCAGTATCGGGCTATTATAGGTTCTTTAATGTACTTAACTGCTTCTAGGCCTGATATAATGTTTGCTGTTTGTCTTTGTGCTCGTTTTCAGGCAAACCCAAAGGAATCTCACATGAAAGGTGTGAAGAGGATCTTGCGGTATCTCAAGGGCAAACCGAAGCTGGGGTTGTGGTACCCAAGAGGAGGAGACTTGGAGCTAGTCGCCTACACAGACTCTGATTATGGTGGGTGCAATCAGAGTCGGAAGTCAACAACAGGAGGATGTCAGTTTCTTGGTGGCAGATTGGTGTCGTGGCAATGCAAGAAACAGACTTCGGTCGCAATTTCAACCTGTGAAGCAGAATACATGGCAGCATCCAACTGCTGCTCCCAGGTTCTTTGGATTCAACAACAGTTGCGCGACTATGGTCTGAATTTCTTACTTACTCCTATTTGCATTGATAACACAGCTGCTATCTCAGTAACTAACAATCCCGTGAAACATAGTAAAACTAAACATATTGACATACGTCATCATTTCATACGGGATTGTGCTGAGACGAAACAGATAGTGCTTGAAAAGGTGGATACGCTTGATAATTTCGCTGATCTTTATACTAAAGCGTTTGATAAAACAAGATTTCAAAACCTTATCGAGCTGAATGGGATGATCAATCCCGAGTAACCATGTTTTTCAAGTTATATTTATAAAAAAAAAAAAAAAAATCACTATCGCTTAAAAGTATGTCGGTTACCACAGTTTGAAGGACATGTCTTCGGATATGTTTTGGTCCTCATTTTCTACTTGTAGATTTTGAGGATAGCCATTAACCAGATGACTGAAAGTGACCGGGGCGGTTTATGATGAGTCTTCATTTTTTCGCTTAAAATTAGTCGTTCATTCTTAGTTAGAAGGACACATACTAGTATGTGGTCGGTCCAGCTGATCCATTGGATCTTCGGGATAGCCGTTTACCTGAAGACTTTGTTTTGATCGGGGCGATTGAAGTCAATTTTTTTTTTCATGGGAAATGAAGTTATGTTTCAAGTCTACTACTTCGTAAGAAGTACGTTTGCTATGTTTAATAGAAAATTGATCCAACCTTGGAAAATGATAGATATACTAATTCTGTGTGCTTAACTAGTGAAGTTATTAGGCTTAAAAGGCTTTAGGACAGTCATTGTATGTCATGGTAACTTTTTATGGTGCGTAAAAGTAGATGTGATACAAACTAAAACTACTTGATTTTATGTGGAAACTCCTTACGAGTTCTGCATGTCTTCATATATATCTTTCCGAATGATAGGCAGAAAAACGATTACCCAGTCATACACGAGCCCGTAAGTGTTCTGATTCCCGTGGAGATAGCGTTTCAAGAAACTGCAATGATCCAGATTCGGGACTTGCAGTTGGTTACTACTCTGAAGTCTATGTAAAGTTTATCATAAAAAAAAAAAAAAAAAAAAAAAAAAAAAAAAAAAAAAAAACTTATGAGTTATTGAAACATTTTAGAGTTCAACATATCAAGACTTCTTAATCATGGAGTAAGAAAGAGAACGGGAAGGAGATGAAGAGTAATTACAAACTTAATCAGACACTAAGGGTCGAGGTCAATTCGGGGTGACTTGGGGAAAGCCAAATACGCTTTGAGAATAGATAGGAGGCATCATAATCTTTGAGTTGTTGCCCACTTAAATTTTGAGGCATAATTGAACCTAACTCGTATCACAGAAACGATGAAAACCATCTTAAGTATATTACCTGCTTACACCCTGTTTCCTTATGTCATAATACAGCTAAACACGGATCTATGTGACAGTCACATACTAGGTATGATTCCTGTTCGGATCTTTTCTAAAACGTAGCAGTCCCTATCCAGACTGAAATTTGATCCCTTATACTTAAATTGTTTTAAAGTTTTCTTTTTCTGTAGTTGTATTTGTTTATAACGGGTTACTTGGACTTGAACGTGTCATTTAGTTCTTAAAGGAAAGTTTTATAACTTAATTGGAAAACTGTTAAACTTATAAGGTTAAATTTTGTAAATATATAGGCGATGTTGTTGAACAGGCGAAGTTGTGGATAACTTCGCCTAGGCGAAGTTAACCGTAACTTCGCCTGTATAACTCCGCCCCTATATAAAGGATTTTAAGGGTCAACAGTGTTCATTATTCAAAATCAGCGAACTTATTCACTCATCTTTTCCGGCGAACTTATCCAATATTTTCCGGCGAACTTGTGTTTATTCCGATTCCGAGTTATTTTTTTCCCAGATTTCATACCGATTCAAGGTTCGAGATGCAATTATATCATATCATCAATGTACAAGGGCATTAATCTTAGGTCGTTTCGACCCGGTTATTAACCTCGAATCGTCGGCCGTTCAACCGATTTTCAAAAACTTGTTTTTACGTGTTAAGAACCACTTTGATCGTCTAGATAACCTTAACATCATGTTTTCCGGATTCCTTAATCATGAAAACATCAACTGCACGTTGTTCCATAATCCTTACTGTCGCCGATTCAGATTCAGGCGAACTTAAGGTTTAGGCGAAGTTATCCGTAACTTCGCCTGAGGCTTATCTTCGCCTGAGGCGATGTTGTCATTAACTTCGCCTGAGGCGATGTTGTGATGAGGCGAAGTTAACATTAACTTCGTCTAGATCAATTTTACTGAATGTTAAATAGACGAACTTAAAGCTGAAGCGAAGTTGTTCCCAACTTTGCCCCACCTTTAACTTCGCCTATAAAGAGTTTATCACAACTTCGCTCATGGTAACAAAGCGAACTTGTGCTAAGTCTTAATGTTTAACTAACTTGGTTCGTTTGTTGCAGATATGGCCGCAGTAGCTGGTGCTGGAGGTGCAGGAGGAGACGACGGTGACAATCAGAGGCAATTTTTCCCGGGTCACAATATGTACATCACCCTTGACCCGGAAGCGAGCGGCGTTGAGGATTACCGCGAGATTATTACTTTCCTCATACGCTCGAGGATTTTTCATGCTATCACGACGACTCTGCCGATATCCTTACCAAATATCGAAGACTTTTGGCAGACGGTAGAATACGATTGACGTGTTGAGCCCCCGGTCATGCGAGCGACTGTGAACAATCAACAGGTTCAGTTCAATTCTGAACAGATTCGGGTGGCGTTACGGTTTGGAGAAGAGACGAGGGACGACCCAACTGAGTTTGTGGCTTCGTTTCGTGATGGAGCGTTTCTCCGAATGGGCTATTCTAGTCCATTAGGCGATACACAGAGACGGAAGGGTTTTCTGCTTGATCAGTGGCGCTTCCTCATGCACGTTATGATAGTTTGCATGTCTGGGAGGAAGGCGGGCACTGACGGTATGGGTGCGACCATGCAGTCCGCAATGACTGCACTGACTTACAATAAACGCTATAGTTTTAGTCAGATGGTCTTTTACGAGATCGATAGACAGAGGAGAGCGATGGCTCGTGAGAGGTTTATTATGTATCCGAGATTCATCCAGATGATCCTGGATCATGTGGCTCCGAATCTACCTCAACGACGCTCCGATCAGATACGTGGAATCTGTGAGCAAGCGTATCTTCGCTCAATCCCGCACTTCGAGTGCGAGGAGCAAGCCTGAGCTGCGTCCAAGGCATACTCCACTGCTTGGGTTTTTAATCAGCCCAGAGTATGTTCCTGCTGGTGGGGACGAGTTCAGAGATACTCAACCGCGACAGGCAAGAGCAACTCAAGCTGCATCTGCTGTGCCTGTTGTGACGGCTGAGGAGAATATTGATCTTGATGAAGTATTTGGTGGTCAAGATTACTTTGATATGGACCGAGTTGATCCGCTGGAAGAGGTGCAGGTCTCTGCTGCACAGGGTTCGGGTGTGAGTGTTACTAGAGCAGCAACGTCGATGGCTGACTCAGATTTGGATGAGATCATGAATGAGGGGAGACGGTTGATGGTGTCTCGAGAGAGAACGTTTGGGAAGAGAAAGAGAACGGAGGATAATGATGAGTCAGAAGAGGAAGAAGATACACATAAGCTGATAAGACGATCAAGACGGGAAAGGACAGGTGCTGGTATGGGAGCTGGAGAGACTTCAAGAAGGGTACGTTTCGCTCCGGCCGCACTGTCTGGTATGTCTATCGTTCCTACTTCTGTACAGGTTACAAGCGCTGCGAACGTTCCCGTGGTGGATACATCATCTGCTGGCACTCCATCTACCATCCAGATGACGACTCCGGAGATTGTGTCTCTACCACCTCCAACGCTTACTCAGTCGGTGGTTGCTGCAAGATTTGTAGAGTCAACGGTCGTCACTACTGCAGGGTTATCAGGTATGGTACCACCTGCGGTTCCGCCTGCTTCTGATGTCTCGCCTACGCCTACTTCAGACTCAGAGAGAATAGCTTCACTAGAGCAGATCGTGGCAGAGCAATCTGTGACTATTCAACGCCTAGTAGAAGCAAATCAACTACAGTCATCCCTTCTGGTTGAGCATGGGAAAATTATAGATGCCTTGAAGGAGTTCTTGGCATCTCAGGGGGAGATGAGCTGTAAAGGCGACGAGCTCAGGACGAAGAAGAGAAACGACAGAGACGATGATCCCAATGCATCGAAAGATGCAGGTGGTGAGCTGCTAAGAACTTCTCAAGCTCTTGGTACTTTCACAGCTGAGGGGGAGTCTGCCGACGCGGCTGGTGGTGATGATGACGTGATTGATGCGTTGAGGGAACTTGACGATGATATGTTTAGTGACGATGTGTTATTTGATGAAGATGTGCTGCCGAGTGATGTGATTGAGAAGATCGGTGAGCAGATTGAGATTGAGAATGAGATTGAGGAAGGCGAGATAATAGAGGAAAATGTCGACATGACATTCCAGAGGTTGAGAAGGCCGATATGGGTGATCAGACGGCAGTTGAAGATACTGAATGGGAAGAGCAGCCAAGGTGGAAGGAAGGATATGCTCAATGGTTCGTCAAAACGAAGAAACCGGCAGTCCCTACAATGTTCAAAAAGAGTTACAATATTAAGGGCTATGCTGAAGCAAAGAAAGGGATTATATGCTGGATTTATGATGAGCAGTTGCGGCTCTTCGTGAACGATATGATGGAGTTCAGTACCTTAGAAGAATGTTGAGATCGTTAAACACACTGCCTGAATGTGAGGTTAAAGAGTTAGCCAGATTGGGGTTGATCAATCGAAGTGATGATAATATGGCTAGAGTCATAGGGAAAATCGTATGGAAAGAGAACATAAAGGAAAAGAAGTTTGAGCTGTTGAAACCACAGAAAGGGAAACTTGTTGAAGACAAGGATAGAGGTTTGAGAGCTGATGGAAAGCCTTGGACGGTTATGAAGTATAAACCAATCCGGTGCCTTAAAGAAGTACTGATGAAGCTTTTGCCCAAGGATGTGCTCAAAGACCTAAAGTGGTGGTTCGTTGATTGTGAGACAGCGGAGGCAGTGATGGAAGATGAGGATGAACAAGAGATCCTTAGAGTTTACGATCCGATGCATCTTGTTAACTTATCGCAAGCTGATCTGAAGATGCTTAACGAGAAAAAGATCTTTTATATTCCTGCTTGGAAGGATGAAGCAAGGAAATATCAAAGGGTTGTGTCGGTGTACGTTAGAGAAGGAGTGCACGCTTGAAGTTACAGGATTACGAGACAAGAGCTGAAAGATCAAGATATGAAGCTACTGCCAAGGGGGAGTCTGTTGATGCATAAATGTCAGTAGTTCATATGTCTAGTGTCTGTAATCGAGTCTGTAATATTGTTTATATATTTGTTTGTTTAAAGCGAAGTTGCTGACAAGTTCGCTTAGGCGAACTTGTTAACCAAGCGAAGTTATGGACAACTTCGCCTGAGGCGAAGTTGTCGTGTATTTATATAGGTTACGGCTTATTGTTTAGAAGTTGTTCAAGTTGTTCGTGTAAGTCAGTTATTGTTCGTGAGTCAAGTGACGTGAGGTCGAGAGTCTGTAACTGTGATTATATCACGTGTTGAGTTATTAATATAACGTGTGTTTGTTCGTATCGTATTCGTGTGTTCGTGTGTTTGTGTTCTACGTCCGTAACGATCTACACAGGGATTCCGCACCTGTGTATATCGGGATATCTCGTGTGATCCGTCCAGGGAACCTACACTAACTAAAGCTGTATCGCTTGTTGTAAGTCAGAGCAGTCATCGCTGACTGCATGGTCGCGCCCATGCCATCAGTGCCCGCCTTTCTTCCTCACATGCAAACAATCATAACATGCATGAGAAAGCGCCACTGGTCAAGTAAAAATCCTTTCCTCCTCTGCATATCCCCCAAGGGACCAGAGTATCCCATTCTAAAAAACGCTCCATCACGGAAAGGAGCTACAAACTCTGTCGGGTCATCCCTTGTCTCATTTCCAAACCGTAAAGCCGCCCAGATTTGTTCAGAAGAGAACTGAACAATCTGATTGTTGACTGTTGCGCGCATTACCGGGGGTTCGACTCTACAGTCATATTCCACAGTCTGCCAAAAATCCTCAATGTTGGGCAAGGATATCGGCAGAGTTGTTGTAATCGCGTGGAATATCCGCGAGCGTAACAGAAATGTGATGATTTCGCGGAAATCATCAACTCCGCTCGCCTCCGGGTCTAATGTTATATACATGTTGTGACCCGGAAAGAACTGCCTCTGGTTATCACCTCCGTCATCACCGCCTGCACCACTTGCTCCAGCAACAGCAGCCATATCTGCAACAAACAGGTTAAGTTAGATAAACGTCAAAGCAAGTCACAAGTTCGCCTGTTACCATGAGCGAAGTTGTGATCTATTCTGTATAGGCGAAGTTAAAGGTGGGGCGAAGTTGGGAAACAACTTCGCTTCAACTTGAACTTCGTCTGATAACTGTTAAGTAAAATGGTCCAGGCGAAGTTAATGATAACTTCGCCTAACCACAACATCGCCTCATAAACTGTTTCAAAATCTATAATCAGGCGAAGTTAAACCTCAGGCGAAGTTACGGATAACTTCGCCTAACCTGTAACTTCGCCGAATTCGAATCGGCAACAGTTAGGATAATCGAACGACGTGTAGATGATGATTTTGGAGATCGAGGACTCCGTAACACATGATTTTATGAAGTTTTAGACGTTCAAGTAAATTACTATCACTTAATAACAAGTTTTAAATCGGGTGTTTAAGGTTCGAAAGAACGAGGTCGTGAATCGAGTCGAAACGACCGATGATTAACCTCAATAGACAATGATAATATGATAATCGAACCCTACACACCTTGAATTTGATTAGAATCGAAGTAAGAAAAACACAGATGATCGAGATCGATAAGTTCGCTAAGGTTTCGGAGTATAAGTTCGCTGGTTTTGAAATAATGAAACTGTTTGACCTAAAAACTTCTTTATATAGGGTCAAAGTTAGTACAAGCGAAGTTATCGATAACTTCGTCTATTCCAGGCGAAGTTTTGAACAAGTTCGCCGGTATTTACAAAACAAACCCCTATACTTTGAACAATTTTCAATAAAGTTTTAAAAACTTCCTTTAAAGCATTAAATGATACGATCAAGACCAAGTAACCACGTATAAAATCATACAACTACATAAGTAACGAAAATTTGAAAAAAATAAAGTACACGGGATCAAATTTAAGTCTCGACAGGGACTACCATGTTTTAGAAAAGATCCGAACAGAAATCATACTAATTACGTGACTGTCACAAAGATCTGTGTTCAGCTGTATTATGACATAAATAGACAGGTTGTAAGCATGTAATATACTTAAAATGGTTTTTATCGTTTCTGTGATACGAGTTAGGTTCAATTAAGCTCAAAACTTAAGTGGGCAACAACTCAGAGATTATGATATCTCCTATCTATTCTCAAAACGTATTTGGCTTTCCCCAAGTCACCCCGAGTTGACCTCGACCCGTAGTGTCTGATTAAGTAACAATTACTCTTCGATCTTAGACTCTGCTTCCCGTTCACCTTCTTGCGTCTTGATTGAGAATCATTAACATTATGAACTCTAGAAATAATTTTTTTTTTTAACATGTCTATACACAACTTCAAGTAGAAAATAACTGCAAGTCCCGAATCTGGATCACTGCAGCGTCTTGACACGCTATCTTCACGGGAATCAGAACACTCACGGGCTCGTGTATGACTGGCTAATCGCTTTTCTGCCTATCATTCGGAAAGATATGTATGAAGACATGCACAACTCTTAGGGAGTTTCCACATAAAATCGAGTAGATTTAGTTAGTATCACTTCTACTTTTACACACCATAAAAAGCTACCATGACATACAATGACTGTTCTAAAGTCTTTTAGGCCTAATAACTTCACTAGTTAAGCACACAGAATCAGTATATCTATCACTTTCCAAGGTTGGATCAATTTTCTGTTAAACATAGTAAAGAAACTTCTTACGAAGTAGTAGACTTGAAAATTTCATCTCCCGGAAAGAAAAAAAATTTAACTTCAATCGCCCCGACCAAATCAAAGTCTTCAGGTAAACGGCTATCCCGAAGATCCAATGGATCAGCTGGACCTACCACATACATGTATGTGTCCTTCTAACTAAGTATGATCGACTAATTTTCAGCGAAAGAATGAAAACACATCATAAACCACCCCGGTCACTTTCAGTCATCTGGTTAATGGCTATCCTCATATTCTACAAGTAGAAATGAGGACCAAACATATCCGAAGATATGTCCTTCAAATCTCTTCTTCATGACGGCCTCAAACTCCTGACACATGGCGACCTTTGAAGCAGCAAAGATAATGTCGTCCACGTAGACTTGCACCAGTAGAAAGTCGCTCCCTTTTCTCTTGAAGAACAATGTGCTGTCAATCTTACCTCTTTCAAACTCATTCTCAAGCAGGTAATCGGATAACGTTGAGTACCAGGCACGTGGGGCCTGATGTAGTCCATACAGCGCTTTACTTAGCTTGTACACGTGATCGGGAAAGTCAGGGTCAGGAAAACCCGGAGGTTGCTCAACATACACAACCTCGTCGACTTTACCGTTTAGGAACGCACTCTTCACATCCAACTGAAAGACCTTCATCTCCTTATGAGCAGCAAATGCCAAAAACAGCCGAATGGCTTCCAATCTTGCCACAGGAGCAAACACCTCATTGTAATCAATCCCCTCTTGCTGATTAAAGCCTTTAACAACCAGCCTCGCCTTGTTCCTGATAACAATCCCTTTCTCATCTCTCTTGCATTTGAAGACCCATTTTGTGCCAATCGCATGCACATTCCTTGGTTTTTCAACCAAATTCCATACTTCCATTTTCTTAAACTGAGCTAACTCTTCTTGCATGGCTTCGACCCACGAGCTGTCCTTAAGAGCCATTTGATAGTTCTTTGGTTCAATCTGGCTGATGAAGCAGGTGTACAAGCATTCGTTGATAATGCATGTGTCTTTAATGCATGTGAAAACACAGGTGTGCTCATTCAAGCTTTTTCTTGTTTGTACACCGGCGGACAGATCACCTATCACGTTCTCCAAAGGATAATCTTTGTGAATTCTCGTAGTCGGAACCGAACTGACATTCAGATTATCTTCCAAGTTCGAAGATAGCTCATCAATGTGTGATTGATGTTGAGAGTGAAACGGATTGATGAATTCCTCTTCAGTAGAGGCAGCAGGGGTATTGACAGCATTTGACGAGGAAGGCTGACATTCATCATACTGTGGTCGTTGCACCAAAGTGTCTTCCTCATCGCATATCATCTTCGTAGCAATTCTTTCCTCAACTTCTGCAAAATCCAAATAAGGCATGTTAAAAGATTTAAAAAGTCTATCATAGTCGAAAACCCCACCGGGTCCCGTGCTTGGTTTTGGTGATTTGTAACTTGTGATATCAGTGTTACACACCACCTCAACCTTGCTGGTCGATGTATTAAAGACCCGTCTATTGGGAGTCCCAACAACGTATCCGACTAAGATTCCTTCGTCGGCTACTTCACCAAATTTAGAATTGGTCTTTAATATCGAACACGGGGACCCGAATGGTTCAAGACCACTCAAGTTGGGCTTTCTCCCATGCATAAGTTCATAACAGGTTTTATTTAATCTTTTAACAGTTAACACTCTATTAAGGATATAACAGGCTGTTGCAACAGCTTCAGCCCAGAACACCACGGGAAGGTTCGAATCAGCCAGCATGGTTCTGGCTCCTTCAATTAAGGTTCTGTTCTTCCTCTCAGCCACTCCATTTTGTTGCGGTGTATACGGTGTGCTGTATTGGTGTTCTATCCCCTTCTGTAAGCAGAAGATCTCCATCTCATAGTTCTTGAACTCAGTTCCATTGTCACTCCTGATGAATTTAACCCGTTTCCCCATGTTATTCTCAACCTTGGTAATCAAATTCTTTACCATCTGCACTGTTTCATCCTTTGACTTCAGGAAATATACCCAGGAATATCGAGAGAAACCATCAGTGATCACCAAGCAGTAAGATGTTCCTCCTAGACTTTTTACATTCACGGGACCGAAGAGATCCATGTGAAATAATTCTAGGGTACTGACAATTGAATTGACCTTCTTGGTGAGATGGGATTTCTTGTGTTGCTTTCCCTTTTTGCATGATAAGCATTTGTCTTCAAAGTTGAAATTCTTCAAGGAAACACCCAGCACAAGCCCATTTTTGACAAGGTAGTTCATTTTCCGAAGATGAATGTGCCCCATTCTCCTATGCCACAACTCGGACTCCGATTCAGTTGCTTTTGACAGAAGACACGATTCTTCTGTGGCCATCTCAGTAGACCTCATGTCCATGATATACGTATTCTTCACTCTTGGAGCCTTCATAACAATCCAATCCTCTGGTATCTTAAAACCAGGATATAGCACGATCGCCTCATTCTTTGTAAAATGTACGGTGTACTCTTTGTCACAGATCTGCGAAACACTCAGCAGATTGTGCTTCAGTTCTTCAACAAAATTTACTTTCTCCAAAGTCATCTTTCCATTCGACACCGTCCCTATTCCTGTAATCCTTCCACCGCTCTCTCCTGCGAAACTCACTCTTCCTCCTTGAACAGGTTTCAAGTAGTGTAACAATTTCTTGTTACCCGTCATGTGCCGGGAACAGCCGCTATCCACAACCCATTGATTGTTGGCAGCCCTGTTCAACTGTTCCTGCACGATTAAAGCAGATGATTAAAATCTGGGGACCCAAGACCGATTGGTCTTGGGTCGATACATCCCGTACCTTGGCTGTCCAAAGTTAGTATCATAATAATTTATGTGAGTCCTAACAGGATACCTTCTTGTGGATTGACTATGAGGCCATCCAAACCTTCGTGAATTAAAAGAATTATTACTTAAGGTTTGGTTGTTAGCAGTGAAAAACTGAGATCTATTTCTTTGAAAACCTGGATTAGTCCATTTTCTGAAATTTGATGAGTTTTCATTTTTACCATTATATTGATTACCGTTAGTTCTTTTCTCAGATTTTGAAGTCCTCACACCTCTGGATTTCTGCTTCAGAGGGCAATCAGCAACAAGGTGTCCTAATTGATTACATCTAAAACAACTCCTGTGTTCAACTTTCTTATCAAAAGTTGTCTTAGATGTTGAGGCTGTATTACTGCCCGTTTGTCTCACATATGGTGGGACATACGGGTTTAGTGGAGACTTCTTTTCAGGTGTTTTATTTTTATCTCCACTTTTTGGTAACACTTCCTCTTGTTTTGTCTCACTCGACTCAGAAGACTTGTCTGAGTTAGATGAGACAGGACTCGGAGCAGAAATCTTAACACTTGCAACAGGCTTACTAACTTCTGGTTCTTTAATAGTAACTTTAACTGGAAATGTCTGACCATAGTCAACATCAACAGATTTCTGATTACTAGGATCATAAGTGTAATTATGATTGAAAGGTGGTGGAACTTCATGATAACCAATTCCTCCCCTTTTTGGGGAACATTGATCACTAACGAGGTGATCAAGTATAGCGGAGGAATTTCTGAATTGCTCAAGTTTCCTGTTAAGTTCCACCACTTTTACCTGGTGATCAGCTATCTGTTTTTCCCTTTCAGCTATTAGTTTGGTTTTCTCCTCTAGAACCTCATAGCTAAGATCAATCACTTGAATTTTTTCAGCAAGCTTTGCTTTAAGACTTTTAATATCCTTCTCACTAGCTTTAATTTTTACTTTGTAACTATTTTCTCTAGCTTTAGTGAAATGATGATTTTCTTTTAAAGTTTTAAATTGCGCATCCAAACTAACAAACTGATCAGTTATAGTTGTCAGTTGTTCAGACAGATGTTCACACTTAGTACAAGGGAGTTCGGTACTTACCTCGGAGAGCTGGTCTGCCACATCTGCCATGTAAGCTTCATTTTCGCCAGTTCCCTTCTCACTATCTGCAGTTTCGATTTTTGCCAAATTGGCCTGTTCAAATACTTCTTCAACATGCAGATTCCAGTTGTACTCCTCGTTCTGTCTGGAAATCATGGCTCTATAGTCATTACCACTACCACTCTGCTGTGTAGATCTGTTTTGACTGCGTTCTACACGTTCATTTTTGCACTCTTTTGCAAAGTGGCCATTCTGCTGACAGTTGTAACAGCGAACCTTCGACTTATCAAACCCTGGCCTCTCACCGACAAACTTCCTGCCAGTCTTCTTCGTGAACCTCTTAACCCTTCTGACAATCGTAGCCATCTGCCACTGCAGATCCATCTCCTCCAGATCATCAGCGTCAATCTGATCATAGTCTTCATCCAAAATTGCAGGATCAACAATCTTACCCTGAATGTAATTCTCATACGAAGCAATAAAAGATGCATAGAGAGCAAACTGCTGTTCAGCAGATTTAACACTCATGGGCATCTTCGAGTAGTTGTTGTTTGAAACACTTGGGGTAAAACTACTCTTGGTTGCTTGAGGTTGAGAAGCATTTGATCCTCCAGCTACAAAGCACACATCACCGTTCATGTTGAGAGATACATGTCCTTCATGTGTTGAGCTAGCGCCTGACTCTCCCTTAGAGTAATAAGCAGACGATTCAGTTTTCGAACTTGATCCTGAGTTAACCTTTGCACCATACATACCCGGATCTTGAACCTGATCGGTAGGTGTCTCCTTTCGTACCATGTTCAGTTCAAACGTTCTTAGCTTGTTAACTGCTGTCTCCAGGTCATAGTCAGCAAAGTCTTTGTCTTCTCTCATCAACACAGTATACATCTCCCATTTCAGTGGGAGAGCATCAAGAAGCTTTTCAACAATCTCATCTTCTTTGTAAACAATTGAATAGTTGCTGAGTTCAGTCATCAGATGATAATATCTAGTGATGATATCATCAAGTGATTCATTCTTCAGATACTTGAAGACCAAGAATTGGGTTTTTAGAAGTTTAATATTTGACGCACGAATTCCCACGTTACCCACAAACCGGTTCTCAAGTGCTTCCCAAAGCTCTCTAGCCGTTTTATACTTTTTGAAAGTGTGCAGAATCTCTTGTGGAAGAGCCATTGTAATTGCTGTAACAATTCCGGCAAATTCAGGTATACCCTAGCCGGAATATACTATTTACGTGTTATTCAATACTGAATATATGAATTATAATGTGTTTATACGAGTATATAAGATTCACAGTACGAATTATACTCGAATGAACAGTTAGTCGTATTAGAATTACGATTAACCGATGAATGGTTATTAAAACCCGAACGAATCGGGGATTACGTCATAGATGAAATATATGATGTTTAGTAAGGTTTACGAAGTATTAAGGCTTCGGGATAAGTGAATTATAGCACAGAAAAATGATTTCGATTTATTAGTACGTCGGTACGTTAAACGAAACCTTTAACATCAAACAAAGCAAGAGACGAACGATCAAGCCGAAAAAGATGCACAATGACCGACAATATGATGTGTTGAGTCAATAAATGTCATGGTTTAAGTTTTTAAAGATTTTAAATCGGTTTTATATAAATTTTATTTTTAAGCCGAAAAACGACCGTTTTAGCCTCGTTTTAAGCCGAATTAAGGGTTTAACCGAAAAACGAACTGAACCGGATTATCCACAACATTATCCGGATTACGCAATCCAAGTTTGTGGCCAAGAATGAAGATGTGGGTCCCACCCCACCCTCCAATATGGACCGATCGGTCCTTTGTGCACACACACACCTTTCATTTTCTTTTTTTACAAACAACCAACTCTTGATCATCATCCTCTCTTCAACATTCATCCAAAAAACTCAACTTTTTAAGCAAGAATCACAAGGTATAAACTTGTTGTCATGGTTTAATCTTGGTTTTTAGTTTCAAATCTTGAGAAAATGAGGTTTCAAATGAAAAATGGGTGAAAACCCGTGATGAAACCGATTCTTGGAGGATCAAGTGATGTATACAAGTTATACAAAGGATCTTGGTCCAAGAAAGTAGTTAAAAGAGTCAAAAACGAATTTTTACGGTCAAAATCTTTGTTTTGATGTTTTAATCGAAACCATGAAAGAAATGGCTTGATTGTGGGTATAACTTGCTTGGTGTGGTGTTTTTATGCTTGTAAGTGTTGTATCTAGTGGCTAGCAAAGGCTAGAAACCAAGATATTTGCGATCTAACGCTAGAAAACACAAGATAGTTCGGTTTTCGTGTGATTTAGTTATTTTGGACAGATTGTGATAGACCTAGAGTTGGGTCACGAAATTTCACAGAGATGATCTACACATGAAAATATGAGATCTGTGAATTTTTGGTAATTTTTGGATAAAGGATGAATATTTGGTGAATTTAATGCTCGGTTTTGGCCAAAAATGGTGAAAAATAGCTAAACATCATGAAAAATTCTGGAAAATTTAAGATAAGCTTTTTATAACATATAAAAGTCACACACAAAATTTCAGGTTCATTGGAGAAGTCTAAGTAGGCTTTTCGGTAAAACAAGTTCTAGGGATTTCTAGCTCGGTTTTGGTAAAAATGGCATGAAAAATAAGTTTTTGATTCTGGAAATATTACAGGGAACTATGTGGGTGACAGGGGTCATCCCAGAAAAATTTGGGATTTTTCGAAGGTCGTTTGGTATTTTCGACATATTTGGTGTTTAAATGACGTTTAAAAATGGTTAAATAAATCTTAGATATAAAAATTAATTCTGGAAAATTTTATAAAATTCCTTACTGTCAAAATATGGTTTGTACAAAATTTCAAGGTCCAAGACTAAACGGATATTTATTTGTGCTAATTGGAACTTAAAAACAAACTTTTAAAGCTTAAAACGAGTAAACCGGCGAAGTTCGCCTAAGCGAGCTGACTGGTGCATAAAAACCTTAAAAATGGACTATTTTCATGAAACTAAGTTAATCAAGTAAAAATAAATCATCCGAAAATAATTCGGATGATTTGGGTAATTTTACCCGATTTAACCGTTTCCGGTGTATTAAAGGCGGAAACGGGCCCCGCGGCCAAACGGGGTGTCTAACCGAGCTCTAATTTCACCACTTTAATGAAAATATCAATAATAACTATTTTCGGGTCGTGTGTGGTCAAACTCATTTTTTGAAAACATAAAGACGAATAACCGTGCTAGGCACGCAAAACGAGAAAACAAACTATCGGTAGTTTTGACTAAAGAACTCTAAGTGATATCACAATCTAAGTCCTGAGTAGTCTATCAGGGTTAACATGGTCCCCCGGATCATGTACGGTACTGGGTTAACAGTGTCCCCGGACGTACCAGTTAACACGAATTTAAGTTATATTGATAGAAATTGTGTAGTAACGATTTGAGGATCGTATTACAGATCTGTACCAGTAGCTGTGCACCGTAGTACATCTTGCTCACAAGAAGGTGAGTTTTCACGAGCCCCTTTTTACTGAACTGTTTTAAATATTTTCCCGGGGCGGAAAGCATGTTTCTATCAAAGTGTTTAAGTACATGCTAATCGCATGGAAACGAATGTATTTATATAATGTTTATTGTACGGAAATCGTACGGTAATGTATTAAGATGGTAATTAACTGAGTTGCTAATATTGTAAGACCCGAAACAGTGTTCTGGGGTAACCGAGTTCCCAGAGGTTATTAAATGTGTTATGGGGTAACCGAGTTCCCAGAGGTTATTAAATGTGTTTCTGGGGTAACAGAGTTCCCAGAGGTTATTGGAAGTATTCTGGGGTAACAGAGTTCCCGGAGGTTAATCGATATGTTTTGGGGTTAATAGAGTTTTCACTTGTGAACTCAGTATAATTACATCACTTATTTATGATTTTTATAATGATTTGTCATGGTTTATTTAAATTAGTGAAACTCACCAACTATTCGTAGTTGACCCGTTTTCTTTACATGCTTTCTAGGTACGCTCAAATTGGAATGAGTGATATGTGTTCGATGCTGTGTGCTATTTTGTGGAAGTCTAGAGATCTATATTTTGCATTAAATATGTTAAAGTACTATCGTTAACACTTATGTGATAACGCTTAGATGGTTATGAAACTCAGAACAATGTAATACGTTTAAATTAATGTAGTGGTGTTTTCTTTATAAACAATGCTGTTGATATCAGATGTGTCTGTTGCATCCCGTGTACGTTTCCGCTGCGGTTACGGGGTGTTACAGAACTTGGTATCAGAGCCATTGGTTATAAAGAATTAGGATGTCTTTAAAAGATACCTAAAATATAACCAGTAGCTCAAGTATTATAGGATCTGAATATCAACTAATAATTTATTGTGACGAGATCGGGATGAACTTGGATGGACAAGTGGGTTATTATGGTCCGGAACATAATAACAGACTTGTCTGCACGAGGGAATTCGGGGAAAGTCACGGGGGACTTTAATAGGTAAAATTGGCAACATACGTGCAAATATGTGATAATATTGTTATGTGGTCAAATTGTATAAGTAAGTGTATATTAATTTGATTATGATTTACACTATGGAAAGAACTATATGTTTGTTAACTTGTGTACAGGTAAACATGTCAAGATCACGAAGTTTATCTGTAGAAGAGGACCCGGAGGAGGCCAGTTCCGGGGACTCTAGGAGTGTACGTTTAGCTTCCAGCACCGAGCCTTCTGAGAGTAGCCTTAGGAGTGCTAGCTTGTCCTCCCCTGCTAGGGTTACCAGGTCTCCCACCCCACCCGCACCTCAGGTCACCCTCACCCCTCCCAGACCCGGTCCCCGCCTCACGGCGCGGATCAGTGTCTCGTATGTTTCACCTACCTCTACCCCACCCAGATCCACTTACCACAGAGGCGAGTCCTCCCGCCCCCAGCCCGGGCCTGTGCCGCCACCTGTGTGGGGTACCCCCAGGCCAGTGAGGGATGAGCGTCCCACCACCGAGGCGGCGTGGCTCCGGGTGCTCACTGAACGGATGAATGAGCACACCACCGCCTTGACGGTGGGTATTCAGAGGAGGAACCTCTTGGTGGATTGCATACTGGACAGCCAGCATGCGATCGCGCAGCTGAGGAGGGAGGACGCCTACTCCCTGGGGTTGATTGACCGGATGGAAACACGGATCCGGGGTTTAATGGCAGTGATTGTGGGGATGGCGGCGGTGTTGGTGTGGTTGGTATACCACCGTGTTTAGATCATGTTAGGGTGGTGGTAGTCAGGGACTGCTTTTTGGATACTCTGTGTAAGCAGTTAGTGGTGATGCTAACATAGAGTGAATCTTGGGTAGTTATAATACAACCACTGGCCCTTAGGGTGGGTCTCTTTTGGGGCATATCAGTATAGATACTTTTGGGTATCATTCAAGCACTGACCCGTTGCGGGTTATGTCGAGATGATGCCGACATAGGCCCTACGTATGAAAACTTAACTAATGTAATAGTGACAGGAAAGTAATATGAACGGATATTTGTGTAATATGTACTAACGTTTATTAATGAATGGAATGTTTGTTGTGTTTTTATTGGAACTTGTATTGATTATATATATTTTCTTGATGTTGTGTAGAATGGCACCAAAACGTTCAGCCCAATTGTCGGAAGTGGACGTGAGCCGTCTGATTGCTCGCCAGTTGGAGGCGGCGATACCGGATATAGTATCGCGCATCGCCGCCAGTATTAACAATTCGACCAATCCAACCCCTCCGAGCAATCAAACGACCACCAATAATAACGGGGAACAAAATGCTAATCCTCCACAAAACGATAACACGATTCCGAGTAATGACGCACCGCCTAGGGTGGTCGTTACAGACAGTAATGGCCCTATACCTACGGTAGAGACGAACCGTACTGAACCGATTCGTGCATCCAGGGGATGTTCGATCAAGGACTTTATGTTGTGCAAACCTTTAGAGTTTAGCGGGTCTGAAGGACCAAATGGATTAGTTAAATGGATCGAGAAAATAGAATCTGTGGTAAATATCAACAACTGCCCCGAGGATTGTGTTGTTAAGTATGCTGCCTGCACATTCACGGACCATGCCTTGACATGGTGGAACACGATAGTGCAGACCCGGGGCCAAGCGGCGACAAACCGCATGACCTGGACGGAGCTCAAGGCTCTTGTATTGGAACATTTCTGCTCGAAAAACGAATTGCAAAAATTAGAAAATGAATTGTGGAACTTGGAGATGCATGGGGCAGACCATTTGGGTTATGCGAACCGGTTTAATGAGTTGTCGCGATTGGTACCATGGTTGGTCACCCCAGAGTCGAAGAGGGTGGAGCGTTATATTTGGGGGCTAACTCCAGTTGTAAGGAGTATAGTCAATTCTGGGGGACACCAGACGTATTAGGGTGCGGTGACGCAAGCTGGTATCGTCACGTATGATTTCGTAAGAAGCGGGTCTCTGAAGGTGGCAGGAGAGTCCGCTGGGGGAAAGCGGAGTTCACATGACCATAGGACCCAGGAAAAGCAGCAAGGTAAACGTGCTAGGCCCACTGCCCAGAACTACGCCATGACTAGTTCGGGCGGAAGGCAGGAACCGCAGAAGGGAACGTTTCCTAAGTGTGGGAAATGTGGTTACCACCATGGAGGCGTGTGCAAAGAGGTGGTGTGCCACCGGTGTGGCAGGATGGGACACTACGCACCAAATTGTAAGACAAATCTGAACAACCTGAACCGACAACCGCAACCTATCCGTGCGCAGCCATTTAAGACCCAACCAGCCCGACAACAGAACCCGCAAGGAAACCAGATGGTGACCACCAGCCGTGATTGCTATGAATGCGGCAGCACGGATCACTTCAAAAGACACTGTCCGAAACTGAACCAGGGAGGAAACGGGAGGCAACCCTCGGGTCAGGCATCGTCGTCCAATCCGGCGCGAGGCCGAGCATTCGTGATGGGGGCGAACGAGGCACGCCAGGACCCCAGCGTAGTGACAGGTACATTCCTCGTCTCTGATCATTACGCTTCTGTATTATTTGATACAGGCGCCGATAGAAGTTTTGTCTCCGTTAGATTCCTTTCGATAGCAAACCTTCCTATTGGTGAAACCATAGAACCTTACACCGTAGAAGTCGCTAATGGTAAAACCATGATAGTTAATCAGATAATTCGGAATTGCCCTTTTATTCTGAACGAACAATCCTTTCTGATTGACTTGTTACCGGTAGAATTGGGTAGTTTTGACGTGATAGTGGGAATGGATTGGTTAGCACGTAACAGGGTAGAAATAAACTGTGAAAAGAAAATCGTCAAGATCCGGGTGTCGGATGACGAGGAGGTATTAGTGCAAGGAGAAAAATCCGGCACCATGATACCATTTATATCCCACCTCAAGGTGTTAAAATATATACGTCAGGGATGTGTGGCGTATCTAGCGAGCCTGACGGCCACTGATTCTGAGGAAAAACGGGTGGACGATATTCCCGTGGTACGCGAATTTCCACAAGTTTTCCCAGAGGAACTTCCTGGATTACCGCCAACCCGACAGGTCGAATTCAGAATCGATCTGTTACCTCAAGCTGGCCCTGTTGCTAAGGCACCTTACCGACTTGCACCATCTGAGATGCAAGAATTATCCAACCAGTTGCAAGAATTGTTGGATAAAGGATTTATTCGTCCTAGTTATTCCCCGTGGGGTGCACCGGTACTATTCGTGAAAAAGAAGGACGGGAGCCTTAGAATGTGCATCGATTACAGGGAATTGAACAAGTTGACAATCAAAAATAGGTATCCTCTTCCCCGAATCGATGATCTGTTCGACCAACTACAAGGTGCGAGCTACTTCTCAAAAATAGATCTTAGATCGGGATACCATCAGGTTAGAATTCAGGAGGAGGATATCCCAAAAACCGCATTCCGGACTCGCTACGGCCATTACGAATTCTTAGTTATGCCTTTTGGACTAACAAATGCGCCAGCAGTGTTCATGGATCTCATGAATCGAGTCTGTAAGCCCTACCTCGATAAATTCGTCATCGTGTTTATTGACGATATTTTGATATACTCAAAGAGTAAAGGAGAGCACGAGCAACACTTAAGATTAATTTTAGAGCTTCTAAATCAGGAGAAGTTGTATGCAAAATTCTCCAAGTGTAACTTCTGGTTACAAGAAGTGCAATTCCTCGGTCACGTCATAAACCATCAAGGAATACACGTTGACCCAAGTAAGGTGGAAGCAGTTAAGAGTTGGCAAGCGCCTAAATCGCCAAAGGAAATCCGCCAATTCTTAGGCTTAGCTGGATATTATCGTCGATTTATAGAAAACTTTTCCAGCATTGCCCAACCTTTAACCCTTCTGACCCAAAAAGTTCGAAAGTATGAATGGGGTGAAGAGCAGGAAACGGCGTTTCAAACGCTAAAACAAAGATTGTGCCAAGCGCCGATCTTAAGTCTTCCCGACGGAGACGATGGTTTTGTTGTGTATTGTGACGCATCCCGGAGAGGGTTAGGATGCGTGTTGATGCAAAATAATAAGGTTATAGCCTATGCTTCTCGTCAGTTAAAAATTCACGAGAAAAACTACACTACTCATGACTTAGAACTGGGAGCAGTCATCTTCGCACTTAAAATCTGGAAACATTATCTCTACGGTACAAAGTGCACCATCTTCACCGATCATAAAAGTTTGCAACACATATTCGATCAGAAAGAACTGAATATGAGGCAACGAAGATGGGTCGAGTTGTTAAGCGACTATGACTGTGACATCCGTTATCACCCCGGCAAGGCTAACGTCGTAGCCGATGCCTTGAGTAGGAAGGATCGGGTTAAACCATTGCGAGTGCGAGCGTTGGGGATGCTAGTCCAGTCGAACCTTTCGGATTTAATTCGAGTCGCTCAACGCGAGGCGTTGAAAGAGGAGCAAATGGAAAAAGAGGGACTTTTCGGTAACGAGAAGAATTTCGAACAGCGCAAGGACGAAATTCTCTACTTTAAAAATCGGATTTGGATCCCGACCCTCCATGACCTTCGTGAATTAATCATGGACGAAGCGCATAAATCAAAATATTCCATACATCCGGGTTCGGATAAGATGTACAAGGATGTGAAGGAGTTCTACTGGTGGCCGGGTATGAAAAAGGATATAGCCACATACGTCGGCAAGTGTACGACGTGTGCGAGGGTTAAGGAGGAGCACCAGAAACCTTCGGGAATGTTACAACAACCGGAAATTCCCGAATGGAAGTGGGAGCAGATCACGATGGATTTTGTGACACATCTCCCCAAGACGTCCCGAGGACATGATGCAATTTGGGTAGTCGTGGATCGATTAACCAAATCGGCACATTTTATTCCGATTAGAAATAATTATAACACGGGGAGACTTGCGCAGATTTATATAAATGAAATTGTGTCTCGTCATGGTATACCCATCTCGATCATCTCTGATCGGGATAGCCATTTCACCTCCAACCTTTGGAAAGCTGTCCAAGAAGCGTTGGGAACGCGTATTGATCTAAGCATAGCTTACCACCCTCAGACCGACGGTCAGTCTGAGAGGACCATTCAAACACTGGAGGATTTGCTTCGTGCATGCGTACTGGATTTTAAGGGAAATTGGGATCAACATCTCCCACTCGTTGAATTTTCCTATAATAACAGTTACCATAGCAGTATAAAGGCAGCGCCTTACGAAGCATTGTATGGACGGAAATGCCGATCGCCACTCTGCTGGACTGAAGTGGGCGACACACAGGTTATTAGATCAGATCTGGTCCAGGAAACGACCAGCAAAATTCTCGAAATTAAAAACAATCTGAAGGCCGCGCGGGATCGGCAGAAGAGTTATGCCGATAACCGTAGAAAACCGTTATCGTTTGAGAAAGGCGATAAGGTGTATTTGAAAGTATCACCGTGGAAGGGTGTGGTTAGATTTGGCAAGGCAGGGAAATTAGCCCCTAGATACATTGGACCATTCGACATTACTGCAAAAATCGGTCCTGTAGCATACCGATTAGAACTGCCTGATGAACTGAGTGCAGTTCACAATGTGTTTCACGTGTCGAATTTGAAAAGGTGTCTGTCAGATGAGACGTCGGTGTTACCCTTAGAGGGTGTCCAAATAAGTGATAGGCTCAACATTGTAGAGGAGCCCGTAGAAATAGTAGACGGGAAAATCAAGCAACTTAGACACAATAAGATCTCGTTGGTCAAAGTTAGATGGAATTCGCAACGAGGCCCAGAATATACATGGGAACGAAAGGACGAATTTCGGAAGAAATACCCCCACCTATTTCCGCAAAAGGAAATAGTTGATGCGTAAAATTTCGAGGACGAAATTTTTGTAACGGGGGGAGAATGTAACAATTCCGGCAAATTCAGGTATACCCTAGCCGGAATATACTATTTACGTGTTATTCAATACTGAATATATGAATTATAATGTGTTTATACGAGTATATAAGATTCACAGTACGAATTATACTCGAATGAACAGTTAGTCGTATTAGAATTACGATTAACCGATGAACGGTTATTGAAACCCGAACGAATCGGGGATTACGTCATAGATGAAATATATGATGTTTAGTAAGGTTTACGAAGTATTAAGGCTTTGGGATAAGTGAATTATAGCACAGAAAAAGGATTTCGATTTATTAGTACGTCGGTACGTTAAACGAAACCTTTAACATCAAACCAAGCAAGAGACGATCGATCAAGCCGAAAAAGATGCACAATGACCGACAATATGATGTGTTGAGTCAATAAATGTCATGGTTTAAGTTTTTAAAGATTTTAAATCGGTTTTATATAAATTTTATTTTTAAGCCGAAAAACGACCGTTTTAGCCTCGTTTTAAGCCGAATTAAGGGTTTAACCGAAAAACGAACTGAACCGGATTATCCACAACATTATCCGGATTACGCAATCCAAGTTTGTGGCCAAGAATGAAGATGTGGGTCCCACCCCACCCTCCAATATGGACCGATCGGTCCTTTGTGCACACACACACCTTTCATTTTCTTTTTTTACAAACAACCAACTCTTGATCATCATCCTCTCTTCAACATTCATCCAAAAAACTCAACTTTTTAAGCAAGAATCACAAGGTATAAACTTGTTGTCATGGTTTAATCTTGGTTTTTAGTTTCAAATCTTGAGAAAATGAGGTTTCAAATGAAAAATGGGTGAAAACCCGTGATGAAACCGATTCTTGGAGGATCAAGTGATGTATACAAGTTATACAAAGGATCTTGGTCCAAGAAAGTAGTTAAAAGAGTCAAAAACGAATTTTTACGGTCAAAATCTTTGTTTTGATGTTTTAATCGAAACCATGAAAGAAATGGCTTGATTGTGGGTATAACTTGCTTGGTGTGGTGTTGTTGTGCTTGTAAGTGTTGTATCTAGTGGCTAGCAAAGGCTAGAAACCAAGATATTTGCGATCTAACGCTAGAAAACACAAGATAGTTCGGTTTTCGTGTGATTTAGTTATTTTGGACAGATTGTGATAGACCTAGAGTTGGGTCACGAAATTTCACAGAGATGATCTACACATGAAAATATGAGATCTGTGAATTTTTGGTAATTTTTGGATAAAGGATGAATATTTGGTGAATTTAATGCTCGGTTTTGGCCAAAAATGGTGAAAAATAGCTAAACATCATGAAAAATTCTGGAAAATTAAGATAAGCTTTTTATAACATATAAAAGTCACACACAAAATTTCAGGTTCATTGGAGAAGTCTAAGTAGGCTTTTCGGTAAAACAAGTTCTAGGGATTTCTAGCTCGGTTTTGGTAATAATGGCATGAAAAATAAGTTTTTGATTCTGGAAATATTACAGGGAACTATGTGGGTGATAGGGGTCATCCCAGAAAAATTTGGGATTTTTCGAAGGTCGTTTGGTATTTTCGACATATTTGGTGTTTAAATGACGTTTAAAAATGGTTAAATAAATCTTAGATATAAAAATTAATTCTGGAAAATTTTATAAAATTCCTTACTGTCAGAATATGGTTTGTACAAAATTTCAAGGTCCAAGACTAAACGGATATTTATTTGTGCTAATTGGAACTTAAAAACAAACTTTTAAAGCTTAAAACGAGTAAACCGGCGAAGTTCGCCTAAGCGAGCTGACTGGTGCATAAAAACCTTAAAAATGGACTATTTTCATGAAACTAAGTTAATCAAGTAAAAATAAATCATCCGAAAATAATTCGGATGATTTGGGTAATTTTACCCGATTTAACCGTTTCCGGTGTATTAAAGGCGGAAACGGGCCCCGCGGCCAAACGGGGTGTCTAACCGAGCTCTAATTTCACCACTTTAATGAAAATATCAATAATAACTCTTTTCGGGTCGTGTGTGGTCAAACTCATTTTTTGAAAACATAAAGACGAATAACTGTGCTAGGCACGCAAAACGAGAAAACAAACTATCGGTAGTTTTGACTAAAGAACTCTAAGTGATATCACAATCTAAGTCCTGAGTAGTGTATCGGGGTTAACATGGTCCCCGGATCGTGTACGGTACTGGGTTAACAGTGTCCCCGGACGTACCGGTTAACACGAATTTAAGTTATATTGATAGAAATTGTGTAGTAACGATTTGAGGATCGTATTACAGATCTGTACCAGTAGCTGTGCACCGTAGTACATCTTGCTCACAAGAAGGTGAGTTTTCACGAGCCCCTTTTTACTGAACTGTTTTAAATATTTTCCCGGGGCGGAAAGCATGTTTCTATCAAAGTGTTTAAGTACATGCTAATCGCATGGAAACGAATGTATTTATATAATGTTTATTGTACGGAAATCGTACGGTAATGTATTAAGATGGTAATTAACTGAGTTGCTAATATTGTAAGACCCGAAACAGTGTTCTGGGGTAACCGAGTTCCCAGAGGTTATTAAATGTGTTCTGGGGTAACCGAGTTCCCAGAGGTTATTAAATGTGTTTCTGGGGTAACAGAGTTTCCAGAGGTTATTAAATGTGTTTCTGGGGTAACAGAGTTCCCAGAGGTTATTGGAAGTATTCTGGGGTAACAGAGTTCCCGGAGGTTAATCGATATGTTTTGGGGTTAATAGAGTTTTCACTTGTGAACTCAGTATAATTACATCACTTATTTATGATTTTTATAATGATTTGTTATGGTTTATTTAAATTAGTGAAACTCACCAACTATTCGTAGTTGACCCGTTTTCTTTACATGCTTTCTAGGCACGCTCAAATTGGAATGAGTGATATGTGTTCGATGCTGTGTGCTATTTTGTGGAAGTCTAGAGATCTATATTTTGCATTAATTATGTTAATGTACTATCGGTAACACTTACGTGATAACGCTTAGATGGTTATGAAACTCAGAACAATGTAATACGTTTAAATTAATGTAGTGGTGTTTTCTTTATAAACAATGCTGTTGATATCAGATGTGTCTGTTGCATCCCGTGTACGTTTCCGCTGCGGTTACGGGGTGTTACAATTGCTGCATGAGCTTTGCTTTCGGCCTCATACATTTTCTTCTCTTCTTCCATCGCTTTGTATTTCTTGATCTGATCACGACCCTCATACTCAGCAGTAGGTGGAATGTAACCATCTTGTATGCACACCCACATCTTAGCATCTGGTACTTAACATATTGTTCAAAACGATCTTTCCACGCTACATAATCAGTTTTCTTATGCATCTTAGGTGCCTTTGTAGCCGAACCCACTTCTACTTCCATCTTTACCAGTTCAGTAATGTTTATCGAAGACATCTTTCACAAAACTCAAAGAAATCCGAAAATCAAAAATTTTATTTTCAAACAGCACTGTAGGCGAAGTTGTGGATAACTTCGCTTAAGACTTAACTTCGCGTGAATTTGCAACTTCGCTCACTTTCTTAAATTCGCCGGATTGGCGAAGTTGAGAATAACTTCGCTTAAGTTGAGCGAACTTGGGAGGTAGGCGAAGTTGTGGGTAACTTCGCTTGAGGTAAGCGAACTTGAAGAGGTAGGCGAAGTTGTGGATAACTTCGCTTAACCTTATATCTTCGCCGAAACCCTACTAACAGTGACGGCAACTTCGCCTGATGAACACGAACTTTCTGCAGATTGGATTTCTGGGTTTTTCGAGGTTTGTGAAGGTGTTATGGGTTGTTTATGATTGTAGGAGGTGAGTATAGCACAAAAACTCAGAAAACTCGTCCCGCGAATAGTCGAACGGAACGATTTCTACACCCGCGTGATAATCCCGAACCACACAATCGAGCAAAAGCTCTGATACCAATTGTAGGTTCCCAGCCGGATCTACACGAGATATCGCGTTCTACGTAGGTGCGGAATCCCTACGTAAGACGTTACGAGTATAGAAAACAATACGAGCTAATACACGATACGATAATCAAACACACGTTGTATTCCAACCGTAAACACGTGATACTATGATCACTGAATACAAACTCTCTGACTTGAATACACGAATAAACTGGAATTCTTATTGAATAAGCCGTAAACAAAAAAGCTTATATAGACACGACAACTTCACCTGGCATGTTCAGGCGAAGTTGTCCCTAACTTCGCTTGTCTAACAAGTTCGCCCATATCAGCGAACTTGTTAGCAACTTCGCTTACATACAAAACTCAAATCTAACTAACACGATTACAGACACTCGACACTGAACTACTGACATCATGCACCAACATATGTATGTATGGGCTACGGGTTTGGTGTATGAGCCGAGAATCGGCGGGCTTTTGGGTTTTACTTGGGCTTGGTTGTTAGCTTCCCTATATACAGTTCTCTAATGTATAGGGTAAAGGTTGCTAGTTCAGGAGTAGTTGTTCACATTGAGAAAAATGTAAGCCACCATCTAGAGAGCAATAACGATCTTGTGTAATCTCATGTACCAGACGGTTTAATAACTTAATCGTGTGCATTTGGAGTATTACATTGTTTATTATATTCATTCTGTTCTACATCGTTCTTGAATCACCACTGTGTTAGGATTCTGCACTAACATCGTGTTCGGGTTGATATCATACTGTAGTGATCCACATTCGGGACTTACAACTATGTTTCTCCCCCGGGTTTTATAAATCATTAAAAGCATAAAAGGGGGTCGTGAACTCACCTCTAAGTTTCCAATGAAGAAAGTTAGCGAATATTGAAAACAAGTGTGGGACTTAGGGTTACTTAGAATCTCATATTAGAACATCTACTTACAAGTTGATCTTGTATAAAGTCCACCCAATATGTTAGACTTGGTGTACGTGTTAAGTGTTAACATGTATCCCGGTGAACCGTTAGTGATTCATTTATGTGTTTTATCATACGTCTAAGTTTTGAATCAATATATATAAGGTGATATATATTAAATATGCTATTATATGACTTAGAACTAGTATTCTTCATTTGATGTGCCCATAAATTCTTCACTTATTCTTTAGCTATTTTGGGGTGCGAAGTGACCGTATTTTCTTGTATTAAATGACTTTATTTTGACTTCAAGTTTTTATCATATACTCTCACATTTATTAGGTTTTCAGAAAACTATGATGGTGTTTAAGGGGTCCAAACCCATTTATTAGTACACCAAGATTGTACAGCGAAATTTCAGGATAGTCTATGGGAAAACCTTTATTTGACTAACCTAAACTTATTTTCGCGAGGAGTGTGCATATAAATTTTGAACCTAAGACATTATGGTACCTTTTTCAAAACGAAATATCATTTGGACTTGATATGACTGAGTTATGGGTCCATGAGTAAGATTCAACATCTGTTAGCAAAATGATAGTTTTGACGTGTGTTTTCGTAAAGTCCTTTTCAGGCATCAAAACTAGTCTAAATTGAATTAAAACAGTTAGGAACTACACTCTAAGTAGTGCATTTTAGACTCAAGAATCATGCATTTTGGTTAATTATTGACCTAGTTAAGACCTTGTGAATCCGAGGTATAAAAGCTGTCAGCAAACTGTTTTTTTCAAATTGTTTTTAAGCCAATTTTACACATTTCCTAGACGTGTAATGGTATTAACCAATGGGTTAATGGTTTAATAGGCTTTCAAATTTATATTTAACATTTTTTGGCCTAAATTTCCAGATTTCTTTACTTTTGTTACTGAAAAATGTGTAATACGTCCATATCTTGATTTAGCCCAACTTTTATATATTGTCACTTATCTTTTATGGATTCTTGGTTTATGAACTTTATTGTTAGATCTTTGTATACCAAGTTTGTATTCCCACTTACTATACTATTTAAGTATGTGTAGGTTATTATTTTTCAAGTTGAAAGAAGATTATCACCCTTTTTGTTTAGGCTTACAAGATTTTGTTTGTAATCTTTGTGAGTATGTTAGCCTTTACCCAGTATGTAGTGTAGGTCCCTTGGCCAGATCTTATAACACTCTAACTGTTACTATTTATCTTGGATCAACCTCTACACTAGTTGGCGGAAACAACTAGTTAGGACTGAGATCTCGGATCTTGTTTGTTGGTTATTTCAGCCGCGAACAAGAAGGAGAATAAAAGAGTTTGTGAATTGTGATATTTGCAAAAAGTTGTTTGTGTATGAGATACTCATGCTATTTATAGCATGAGTTCTTATGCACTACTAGCATTCATAAATGGCTCAATGGGCTCTAAGTACATAGGATCAAAGGCCCAAACATAACAAGTAAATTGTTCAACATCATACGAACAAACATAAACTAAACAAAACACAAATACGAAAGACTCAAACTAAAAGGGCCTAACAATCTCCCTCTAGTATTTGATATTTGCTTTATTGACCTCCATCACCACTTGCACTCGGACTCGTACTCAAAGACATCGCCTGGATCTTCAAATGGTTGTTTTTCAACAAGTAGATTGACAAACTTGTTGAATTTTCCGACGATTGCGTCTGTGTTGTCTAGACGGACATCTTTTACCGTATAGAGATGCGACTTCACAAGCCTTTTCAAGTTGCTGAGTCCAAAACCTGCAAGTTCATGCTCGTCAAAGAAACACAGGTCGTGAGTGCGGGCGCAGTGAATGATGACCTCACGCTGCACGTTGTCAAACTCCCAAGCGATGAAGTCAAAGAGAAAGTCGTCCTCAAAGGGCATCCCATGACAAATTGGCATACCATGATCCTTAGGCATTCTGTAACGTCTTCCCTTGGACAGCTTGTTGGTCAAGGGGTTGATCTTCTTTATCTTGTACGACCTACCCGGATTGACGGTGAACGTCGGGTAGTCGGCCCTCCAATCTCTCTTCAAAAACCTGTTCTTGAACCACCAGATTTTACCTCCATCTTAAGCTACCCATCCTTCTTACACTCTAAAACTTGACACCTTTTCTTGACTTTCTTAGAGCATGTGTATCAGCAGGAGTGACATCTGGTTCTTTAGCAACCGGCTCAACATATTCACTAACTGGTGTGTCGGGGTTAGGAGAATAATTGATGCCATCATCACTATCATCTTTATCGTCTTCCACGGCTTTCTCAACTGAAGGGTCGGTACCTGCAAAAGAACACACGTTAAATAAAGAGGCGATTTTAGCCTCCACCACAACATCCGTTTCCCTCGTTTACTCAACCTCCTTTGGCAGTTCATCATCTCCCGCCTTATCACCGGTAGCATCACCACTACCATTTACATTCCCACCACAAGGCTCATCGTAACTATCATACTCGTCATCATCGTCCTCGTCATCCTTATTCTCATCAACGTCGTCATCATCATCATTAGTCTCATCACCAGACTCGTCATCGTCTCCATCATCACCATCATCACCACATGCTACTTGTTGTTGTGGAGCATATGTAATCAATGCAGTGGTAAACACGACACTTACTTATGCACAAGTGGTGGGTGCAAAAAGTGGTTAGCTTGTAGAAATAATATACCTATATGCAACGACAGTAGTAGCTACAGGCTTAGTTCCCACAACGAGGCCTACAACAATAGTCTCTTCCTCGGCAGCCTTAGCACCATATCCTTCTTCACCTCCATCTTTTCTTGGCTCTCCCGTGTAGAGGAAACCATGAATGATTCCAAGAGCTCTGACCCTCTCGGCATCAGTGGCTAAACGAGCAAGAATAGTTTTTCTTCGGTTGAATTTCTTAGCCCTTGGCTCAACTACACGTATAAAGCCTCGAAAAGTCTCCATGAGATGTACCCTTAGGTTCTCAACATCCTCATTTGTCAACCACATAACCTTCATCACAGCGAGGTAACGGTTGACCAACGACTCATTCACACGCCCCTGTTCAGCGCTTTGTCCTTAGTCTAAGCTTCCAACACCTCCACCATTCCCCGTAATCTCACACTTTCACCCATTACCCTGCTAACATCCCAGATATCCGCACCTCCCAATCCACTCACCCTTGAGCCTAAACGCTCAAATTCGATCCATACTTTGTCAAGAGTAGTGTTAAGTTCTCTATGGAACTCACTTGCAAAGTTGGAAGAGGAGGGAGGATCAGTTTGAAGCTTTGATACTCTCGATTCAAGCCTTTCTAGCCCATGATGTTGATCATCATTCCTCAACGAGTTGTTGTTTATCAACTCTTGTTGGTTGTTAATTCTTTGCTGCAACTGATTAATCCAATCTCTTTGACTTGTGATTTTAGCTTGATCCAAGTCACGTTGTTCTTGCAAGATGGCCACTTTGTACGCCAAAGCATCACACTATCGAGTGACTTCTTGATTTACTGCTCGTTGATCTTTCAAAACGCTGATCAACATGAGCTCTCGCTTGGCGCGATTCTCATTCGCCTCCTCTAGTGCCTTAATCCTATCGAGGATAGGATCTCGAAAGACTGGTGACTTCTTCGACTTTCCACTCGAGATGGGAGTGGCAGCTATGGTTGGGCTTCTATGGGTTGAGGGAGGTGTGGTTGAAAAGGTTGAGTGTGGGGTGGTTGGAATGGGTAAAGTTATGATTAAGGTTAGGAATGATGTGGTTATGGTTAAGGGTAGACCGGTTAGTGTGGTTGTGGTGGCTTGGGTAAAGGTAGAGGTCCAGACAGATGTGCCTCTATTTGGTGAGGCGAATCGGTATGTGGGTGAGGTAACGGGTGCGGTTGTTCTAGGGGATATGATGGTTTCAGCTTGAGTGGTTGCGGGATGTCTTCAAATATGGACGGTATAGGTTCATCTAGGCGTGTTGGGGAGGTTTCGGGTGAGGTGATAGGTTCATCTAAGAGTGGAGGTTTCTTATCCTAGGCTTGGCTTTGGTTGGGGCCTTGGGTGAGGTGAGTTTGGTTTTGATTTTGGTTTTTAGAGAGATTGGGGTTTGGGCTTTGGAAACCTAAATTTGTTTTGCTTGGAGGGCTTCTAAGGTTCTGGCTAAAGATCTGGGTGATCCTATGGGTGATCCTATGTGTGGATTAGTCTTTGGTGTGGTGGTTTGGTTGGTTTATAGGGATTCACTAATCATAGCTCAAACCGAAGGAAAAATTACCTTGGTTGAAGGTACCTTTGTAGACGAGGACTTCTTGGAGTTCTTTTCCTTCTTCAAGCGTTTGTGAGAATGCTCCGACTCTTCCTCTTCTTCCTCCTCTTCCTCAGCAATTGATCTTTTAGAGGATTCACCAGCCTTCCTCTTTTTCTTGTCATGCTTCCCTTTGGTTCGGTGTTCACCCTCTACATCAGACGATGGATCAAACTCTTGCTCATGAGCCTCAGGTTCATCAACCGGCTCATCTTGCTCTTCCTCCTCATCATCACCTTCATCCTGGCCTTCATCATCATCATCATCATCATCAGGATCATCATCATCACCTTCTTCCTCAATCTCAGTCTCCTCACTATATGATTCTGTTTCCTTAAACTGACCGAACTTTTCACCCGGCTGTTTGCCCTTGTATTTGTATGAACTCCTACTGGTAGGCTTAAGAATAGCACTCATGGCAGAATGCTTGATCTCTTTCACATGAAATGACTCAACAAACTCAACTGCATTTCCCTCTTCATTAACTTCATCAGTATGCATGGGCTTTGGTGTGCCAGGAAGCAGATGGTCCAATATCAGTTGTATGAAACGAGGATACATCATTCTTCTGTTATTGGCAAGAACATTTTGTTGGATGTACTTAAAGAACAGCTGATAATAGTTGTACTTTCTCTTCCTTGTCAAAAATTAACATCACCCCTACCCAATCCGCGCTGAGCCTGTCAAATCCGCCATTCTGAGAAGACAAGAAGTTTGCTACTATGTGAAACAAAAGCCTCCAGTAAATGGGCAGATGCTTCTTTCACACGTTGACCATTCAACATCGTATCCTATTTCATCCAAATAGTCAGCAATTAGTTCCTTTGTAAAGGTGGTGCAAGGATCATTTGCATCATCTTCTATTTGCAATGCTTGACGAATCACCTCCTCATTAACTGCCACCTTCAGCCCATCAATTTCTGAAGTGATCCTTGAACTGCCTTTCTTTGATTTTGCCTTGGACCAGAACTGCTCTATCCAAGAATAATGAACTTCAGGATCAGCCGAGATGGCATAGGATAGAGGGCATTATTGTAATCCCTTGATCATAGAGATGAATAATTTGAACTTTTTTATTTTTCGGAATGTCCAAGGAACAAAAGCTATTATGACCCTAAAAGATACAAAAGAGACATTAGTGTTGTTTATTGAGTTGAAAGATAACAAATATGTACAAGCATTAATCTAAAATAAAAATAAATTTAAATAAAACTTTACAAAGTTTATGCACAATATTTGACCTAAAACAGAAAATTCATCTAAGTATGAAGTATTCGAATGGGACAAAAAGAACAACAAAAAACACCAAGTCTTTTGTATTCGAATCGAATTAGTATAAGAAACCTTTTAATGATCAAGTGTAGATAAGTAGGGACATTTTAAAAATTTTCTAAGTATAGATCATCCGAATAGATTGATCATTCTATTCGAATTGAATGAGCATTCGATTCGAATAAAATTATCATTAGATCAGAATGTTCATTACTTAGTTTCTCAAAGTTTTTAATTTCCTATTCGAATGATCATTCGAATGACACTTAGGAGTTTTTCTAAAAATTTTAATCTATTCGAATGCCAATTCGAATACACCATACTTAAGAGGTTTCTAAAATTTTTTATCTTATTCGAATGTCTAGTCCTTTGGAAATATTTATCAAGTTTTCATTCTATCCGAATATCCATTCGAATACGTAGTCCTTAGCTGCATTTTAACCACTAATACATCCATTCGAATACAAGACACTTGGTCAAATTTTAAGGTCTGATAACAATTAATTCAAATAGCAATTCGAATTGAATGAACATTCGAATCAAATATTCATTCGATTCGAGTGGCCATTCGAATACTTTGACCTTAACAAATTTTTACAGATTCAATTCTCAACAAGTTTCCATCCACCTACACAAGACCATTCGAATCCAAATGCCATTTAAATGCAATTCAGTTCATTCGAATACAAGTGTCAAATATTCAGAACATCACCATAACCAATCCTTGAACACTTTCTGGGTTCATCTTCATGCGATTTGAAGATCATCTAGGCAACATTCATGCATATTCAAACTTTAAACTGGGTTTATTGACCCAAAATAACACTGAAAACCCAAAAAATTACAAAACTATACAAATCTTAACAAAAATTCAATTAAATCCACACACATGTACTAATGATATCGATAATAAGATATGACAACAAATCCGACGAAGAACAACTTTAAAAAGGCCAATCAGGTATGAACAGTTCCGTCGTGAACTGTTCATCAGCCTAGAAACAAACATAGCATGAAACAAAGCTTAAAATCTTTACCACGGGGAACATATCCATGTTTAAAAGATGATTAAGTGTAACTATTAAAGCAGATCTGTGTATTGATGAAGATCTTTGAAGATCCGATGAGTTTTAAGCGGTGGGGGCGGTGTGGATTTTGAGAGAAAAAGTAAGAGAGAGAGAGAGAGAGAGAGAGTGGATAAGGTTGGAAAATGAAAATGAAAGATATTTTGAGTGACCTATTTATAGGGTCAACCTATCTTGCGATAGGGTCAAAATATCTCGAGTTATAAACGATCTTACACTCTCAATCCCCGAACTTTGAAAATATTTACAGATTTATACCCACAAAATGTTTACCCGCCGAATCCAAACACTTTAAATATATACAAGATATATTTTTGTCGGGTCAATGCTTAACAAACATTGCATTAATGACCTTGCACTACGTGAAAGTTGACCTTTGGTCACACGAAAAAAGTGTGGCCGTAGGCCTTTAGCCACACACTTTGGTTCAAGTCATATGTGACCAAAGGTCGCGACACCGTGGGTTGATATGGCCACACACAGTTTTTAGTAGCCTTATGTGGTTATAAGTGTGGCTAAATGGTACATGCATTAGTTGCTAGCCATCAAGAAGCCTCTCCAATATGTGTGGCTAAACGGTAGAAAATGGTCACATGACTATTTACTATGAGTGACCATTGCACGTATAGAGCCACATGAATTCATGTTTCAGCCACATGAATTTTATAATAATGTGGCCAATAGGGTTGTGTTAAGCGTGCATTGTGACCTATACCGTGTGGAAATAGCAAAGCAATGGCCACTTAAATTTAATAATAGTGTGGCTAATTATATCATATAGACACTGGATATTACATTAAAAGTGGCTAACAATGTTTACTTTCCACTCAAACACTCCTTTGTAGATTATAGTGTGGCTATTGTCTTACCGTTTGTCACACATAATGCTTTTCGTAATTTAAAGTGTGGCTATTGTCAAACTTTTTGTCACACATAGTGAGGTATTGTGTGGCTAATCATATCATATAGACACTGGAGGTTATTGTCAATGTGGCTAAAAATGTGAACTTGCCGCTCAAACACTCTTTTGTAGTTTGTGGTGTGGCCATTGTCTTATCATTTGTCACACATAATGCTTTTCCTAATTTCAAGTGTGGCTATTGTCAAACTTTTCGTGACACATAGTGATGTATTGTGTGGCTAATCATATCTTATAGACACTGGAGGTTATTGTCAATGTGGCTAAAAATGTGAACTTGCCACTCAAACACTCTTTTGTAGTTTGTGGCGTGGCAATTGTCTTACCGTTTGTCACACATAATGCTTTTGTAATATAAAGTGTGACTATTATCATACTTTTGGTTACACATAATGATTTTTCCATAAGTTTAACAAACCCAGTAACATAAATTCAAAACAAGTTTACATTAACAAGACACTTTAAACATAAAGTAAGATAAAAAATAAAATTTAAAATAAGGTTAAGTAAAAATAAAAAACAAAATAAGATAAAATAAAAAATTGAATAAGGAAAAGTTAAGATAAATACATACTAAGATGGTTTACGAATATACAAAAGCTAAGAATAAAGAAAAGTAAAATTAAATTAAAAGTAAAATAAAATTATAAAAAAAATAAAATTAAAAATAAAAGAGGATAAAAATAAAATAAAAATGATACATATTTAAAAAGATTTAAATTTGTAAATAAAAATAAAATAAAACTTAAAATATTTGAAGTAAAGATGAAATTAATATTATATTAATTATATTAATTAATTTACAAAATTATATAAATACATGTTTTTGGTGAGAAAGATCACGACATGGAATCACATGATCTATTATGTCGTAGATCACACTTTTATTTGGATATTATTATGCCAAGAACCCAAAGTCGATTGCAGATATATTTTGTCCACTTTAAACTCAACAAGTATTTAGATTTCACTGTGATACGTTAAGGTATGAATTTAGGCACAATACTTATGTGGTCCCCTGTTAATCCGACATGTTACAAACTCCATCATACCTTGGGCATAGTTTGTGTTTATCAGTATCACCTCGAATTGACTCCGACCCCCTAATGATTGATCAAAACATTTTGAGCTTATTTGAACTTTTTGCACATTTTTCTTTCAAAGATATAAAAGGTTATACATACTTACATGCCTTCATATAAAGTGTTTAGCTCTTACTTGTTTGCCCCACGTCACGTAGTTCTAATACACTCCTTTTTGTTTGATAAATTATCAACATTGTTAGTGCACGGTTTTGCATCTCGAGTCTTTGTAATTATCATTTTGTATTTATCATTTATTAATGTAAAAGTTATTTATATTAAGTTAAGTTAGTTCGTTAGAAGAAAAGTCTAGTTCGTTAAAGATGTTTAACGAACTAGACCTTAAGTTAAGTTTCCTCATGATTCGTTAAGGATGTTTAACGAATCAGGGGGTGGTTCGTTATAGTTTACTATTTATTGTAATGTAACGAATTGGAAGGCTAGTTCGTTACGGAATGTGTAAAGAACTAGATTCCATCATCTATTTATAGAGGGTTCCCCCTCTCTTAATATTAAGTTTTGAGTTAATGTATTGAATTGCTGTCCAGATTTTCTCTCGATCAAAGCTTCACATAATTAACCTATTACTAATATATACACACCTAATACAACTAATACTAATATATATATAACACATAATTAAGAGTAATAATGAACTAGATCCGTTAATCGTTTATTAAGCTTTAGATCTGAGATCCAAGGCTTTCACAAGTGGTATCAGAGCTTTCGGGGATTTGATTGCTCTTGATTTATGTGTTAATTCGTTAATTAAGGACTGATAAGTATAAGTTTGGTATTATTTGGTTTTTGGTTTGAGTTTGATCGGATTTAGTGTGAATTTGATTGAATTTGTATTGAGTTTGGTTGAATTGTGGTTCGTTAAGGTATTGGGAAGGATTGGTGAACTAGAATTGGTATTGGATTGAGTTTGTATTGGATTGGTTTGGATATGAGTTTTGGCCGAAACAGGGTATTGATTTGGTCAAAATTGGATTTGTGTTAAGGTAAATTGGTTTACGGGATGGTTTGATCTGGATTCGTGTTAAGTTTCCGAGTAGTTTGATAGGTTATTTGGGCTATTTGGTAAAGTATTGAACGTGTATTACGGATTTGGGATTTGAAGATCTTCATCACCTGTTGAAGACTCTTCTTCGTTAACCTAATTCGTTATATTATTTCGTTAACTTTAATCTAATTCGTTACTCAGTTCGTCACTTAATTCGTTGTCTTTCTAATTCGTGTTCTTCAATTCGTGAGAAACGTGGCCAATTCGTTAACCTCAAATCTAAAAACTTTTGCGACGTGGCAATAGTTGTCAGAATTTGTTATAACCGTTATAACAACCTGATTCGTTATAGTTGATTCGTTATCAACTGTAGCAAGTTCGTTATCTTAATTCGTTATCTTGAATCAGAGATTCGTTATCTAATTCGTTAAGTTGAGTTTGTGATTCGTTAAGCTTGACTTAGTGATTCGTTAAGGGAACTCAGTACTTTGTTACCTTAATTCGCTAAGATTTCACTTAGTGATTCGTTACTTGATTCGTTAAGTAAACTTAGTGATTCGTTACCTTAATTCGTCACTTTGAACTCAGATTCGTTAATCTGATTCGTTAACCTATTTCGTCAAACCAATTAGTCAATTTGACCTAATTCGTTGACCCAGTTCGTTATAACCTAATTCGTGTGACACTGTTCCTGATTCGTTACTCAGATAACTTTCAATTCGTTATAATTGATTTATTATCTTAGTTCGATAAAGATACTGTTCACAGTTCGTTATATTTACTGTTCCAAGTTCGTTATATATATTTTCAAGTTTAATCCTTGAAGGTTCATTGTTTTGTTACTTATCAATATGGCTAGTATGTACGCATTAGCTTCCCAAAATATGCTTATGCAACAAATATTACAACTGGACACCGAGATCGGATCACATTCCAAGTGTCCTCGTTTAATGAAATTTAGTGACTTTGCTAAGTGGGAACCTCGTTTCCGTGCTCATCTAGGATCGGTTCAACCTGATTGTTCTTATTGCTTGGATGAAGTGTATACCGTTCCAATGATTGGAGATGAAACTATCGGATTCACACCTAAAGCCATCTCACAATACTCTCAATAAGAAAAGAAGGCTTTGGAGATTGAAACAAAAGCAAATTCAACTTTTACAATGGCATTGCCTGAAAACATATTTCATTAAGTTGGTAGCATCAAAATTTGTGCTTCGTTGTTTCAACATATTCGTATGAGAAGTATGGGTAACACTGCTGAAAGCAAGAAAGTGATGTTAAAGTTTCAATTTAGAAATTTTAACTTACTGAAAGGTGAGATTGTCGAAGAAATGACAACACGGTTTAATCATCTGATAGCCGAAATGGACAAGATGAGGATGGAACCCTCTGAAAGTGATAATTTAGATACAATCAAGAGTGCTTTACCGAGTTCCTACTCGACTTTCTTAATGGTGTTGAAAGAAAAAAATTACTTCAGTAATGAAGATCTGACCTTATCCGAGTTCATACAAAAGATCGAAGCTCGTGAATATGATCTTAGGTGTCAAAAGTCTTCTAAGGATAGCCAAGATCCAGCTTTTTATGGTGGGAGTATGCCCTTGAGTTCAACAATCTCACCAAAATCACTGCATTCCTTACACAATCTCACCAAAATCACTGCTAGATGTTTTAGATCACCTGGTGCTTCTGGTTTATCTGGAGGGTCTGGAAATTCAAATACTGCAAATCAATTCTCAGCTCAATCAAATGTGAACATGAAGGAGGCTGAACAAAACTTTGCCTTCTTGTCTGCCTTCATGATTTCGTATGAGAATCTGGTTAGTAGTAAGATTGCAACAAGCGATTTGACTGATGAAGACTATGATCAAACTGATCCTGACGAGTTGGAACTCATGAATTTGAAATGGAATATGGAAATGATTGTCAGGAAAGTGAAAAAGTTTATGCACAGAACCGGCAAAGATCTTCCGTCACTAAATATGAAGGTTGGGTTCGATAAACTGAAGGTTAAATGTTATAATTGTCAAGAATTTGGACATTTTGCCAAAGAATGTGATAAACCAAAGAATGAGTATACTGGTCCTAGAAATCAAGATCGAAGTTCATCTAGTAAAAATGGAAATGATGCTGTTAAGACTTCTGGAACCACATCGTCTTCTTCTGGGTCACAAGCTATGCTGACAAACATGGATGGAACTGATTGTTCACAAATATTGTTGTGCAATGAAAATCAAGCTAATCTGGCTATGTTCGGATTAATTGAAAATCTTCAAGATGCAAGTGGGAGTGAGATGTCATCTGATAACGATACTGAGTCTGATTCTGACGACTCATGTGAAAAGCTTCCAACTACTTTTGTTTGCATGGACAAGATTAATGAGGTTAGTAATTCTGTTCCTATCTCTGTTAATGCATCTGCCAATATGTCTTATGTTGAATGTGAGAAAAACAAGTCTAAGTTAGACTCTTTGAAAAATCACAATGACTGTTTAGTGAGAGAAATTGCTTAACTTAAAGATACTTATCGACAATATTTAGAATCTCAAATGAGATCTAGGGAGTAAGTTGAAGCATTGTCGACAAGTAATCATGATCTCAAAGCTGAGTTGTCTGTTAAAATGACAATCTACGATAAAAAATATCAAGATATTTTGAAACATCGTTCTAAGATAACTGAGCTTGAGAATGAAGGTCTTGAGTTGATAAACAAGTTGGGCAAATTTAAAAACTCTTCCTTTTTGCTAAACGAAATAATCGAAGTATCTGGTAAGCAAAAAGATTCGAAAAAGGGTATAGGTTTTATTGAAATACCACCACCTTTTCAAAATGATTATAGAGCAAATCCTTTTGCTATAAAAGAAGAATAAGTGATTGTGAATGAACCTGTTGTTTCTGATAAGCTTAAAACAGTAAAAACTGATCATGTTAAAGCCCAAACTTCAACTCAAAAACCTCATGTTGAAAGCAACAAAGTTTTTGTTGAGAATGTTGATAAAGTGATCATTGAGGATGTGTTTGAACCCGAAGTGATACACAAAAACCATAACATTCCAAGTTCTAATCACATTTTATGTGAACCTCATGAATTTGAGGAGGCCGTGTATGGTTCACACACAACTCAAGTGATAAAGGAGGACCAAGTTAAGGTTAAACCAGTGAAGGCTAAGAAATTAGAAAAACCCAAAATTTCTGATGAGGATTTGATGCGTTTTATCAATCCTGCTGTTTCCAAGCCGTCAACTGGTCGTGTGTTATCAAACCAGAATTGATCAAAAGTGTCTTTCACAATGAAAATTCCAAGATACAAGATCTTGAACGTCAGTATGTTTGTGCCAAAACATCAAACATATCAGACCCATTGATTAAAGCTAAGCAATTCTTAAAAACTGCTAAAAAAGATCATTTTGTGAAATCAACTAGAACTGACACATTGCAAAGTTTTTTCCAACTGTTCTAATCTTGACTTCTATATGAAAAAGAAGTCTGCGTCGTCTGATGATTTGGGCAAGAGTTTTACTAAGAATGTGAGTCATCAACCTTCTATGGCATCTGTTTTTGCCAAATCTCAACATGATCGTGTGGACATGAGAAGTTGTTTTCTGTGTGGACAACAAGGTCATGTGGTGAGAAACTGTGGACAGAAGAAATCTCAGAATCTTCATCCATTTGTCAAGGACCAATCGAAACCGGTTCCTGTGATAAAGGAGATTCTGAAACGACCTTTGTCATGTAATGATGATACTCACATTATGTTTTCAAATCTGAATCCACGTAAGGTAATTCATGTGAATGAAAAATATGGTAAAGTAAAACCAAAGTTTGTTCCAACCGAGCCAATCTGTAAGAACGTGAACTCAAATGTCGTTCAAGCTGCCTATCTAAGACAAAAGTCTAAGAGGCCTGTAACTTATTCTCAAGTTGTTGAACAACAATTGAATTCGGCTAAATTTGTTTCTTCTCATGAAACTCAAAAGGTGCCCAAGACTGAGGCCTCAGCTGCCTTTTTGAACTAATCACTTTCACTTTGTGTGTAGGGTACATCCAAGACCATATCATATGAAAACTGGATAATGGATAGTGGATGTTCTCGTCATATTACTGGAAATCTCGATCTCTTAACAAATGTCAGAAATATTAAAGGAGGTTATGTGGCTTTTGCTGGGACATCTGGGGGTATGATAGTACAAGAAGGTGAAGTTTCAGATGGTCACATTACATTTGAGAAGGTCAATTACTGTGACAAGGTGGACCATAACTTATTAAGTGTGTCGCAAATCTGTGACAAGAAGTACACCACTGTATTTACTGAAAAAGAATGTTTGATTTTGAAACCGGGATACGTCATTCCCGAGGACATGGTCATGCGATCTCCTCGATCGAACGATATTTATGTGTTGAATATGTCTTCCAAAGCTTCAACGTCTGTGGAAACGTGTTTCGTTTCTAAAGCAACTGAAAAGGATTCTATTCTATGGCATCGTTTAATGGGTCATATTCACGTTAGGAAGATGAATTATTTAATTGCTAATGACTTGGTCGAAGGTATTTCCTTGAAACACTTTAAACTATCTGACCACTGTGTTGCTTGCAAAAAAGGCAAACATAAGAAAAAGTCAAATCCAGCTAAGTTAATGAATTCCATTGATACTCCTCTTGAACGACTTCATATGGATCATTTTGGTCCTATGAATCGTGCTAGTATCTCTGGAGATTGGTATTGTCTTGTAGTTACCGATGACTATTCAAGATATTCATGGGTCTTATTTATGAGTTCAAAAGATCAAATACCGGTTCTGGTACAAAAATTTAATCACTAAGATCGAATCACTATACTAGCAAAAAGTGAGGAGAATTCGAAGTGATAATGGTACTGAATTTAAAAACACTGTATTGGATTTCTTTTGCATTCAAAAGGGAATTCACCGAGAATATAGTGCACCTTATGTACCTCAACAGAACGGTGTTGCCAAAAGGAAAAACAGAACTTTGATTGAAGCCGCTAGAACTATGCTTGCCGATTCTAAGCTTCCTGTCCAATTCTGGAACGAGGCGGTGAATATTGCTTGTTATACTCTTAATCGAGTTCTAACTTTTAAGAGACTCCAAAAGACGAGTTATGAACTTTTGAACAAACGAAAGTGTAACTCAAAGTACTTGGAACCATTTGGGTGTCCTTGTACGATATTGAAAAGAGATGCGGGTAAATTTGAAGAAAAAGCCATTGAGGGTTACTTCTTAGGTTACGCGTCTCCGAAGAAAAGAGTATTTAACTTTACTTTTGATTGTGTGGAGGAATGGTACCATGTGGATTGCCAAAGGTACACCACACCTCCTCAAGGTAAAGGTCCCGATTGGATGTTTGATTATGATGGTCTATTTAACTCATTTACTCCATCAACTGAGCAACCAGATGAAGACTTGGTTCGTGCGTATTTTGAAGATCAATTGGTCATTCCAAGATTTTCAAGTTCTAATAAAGTTGTAGCTCCAACTGAAGATCCATGTGATGATCCTCCAGCTTCTTTTGATAATGTTTCTACTTCTTCTGATGATACTCAAGTTATTGAACCTGAGGTTGCTGACACAGTCGACAGTGATGATTCATTTCACGAGCTTGGAGAACATTACACTAACTTATTCGACAATGTTGTTGTTCCTGAGAATCCCACTCTTCGGATTCATAATTATCATCCAAAGGAAAACATCATTGGAGAACTTGATGTGGGCGTTCAAACACGTCATCAAGTTGCTTCTTCGAGTGAAAATAATGTGTTATGTGCTTATGCAGATTTACATTCTTCTGGAATTGTAAATCTTGCCAAATACACTTGCTTTCTATCCCAAGTTGAGTCGACGACCACTCGTAAGGCACTTGAATATCCTTCTTGGGTAGGGGCAATGCAAGAGGAATTGCAACAGTTTAGCAGACTGGGTGTTTGGGATCTTATCGATAAACCTGCTAGAGTCAAGAAGCCTATTCCGATTAAGTGAGTATTTAAATGTAAAATAGACGATCGTGGTGTGATCGTGAGAAACAAGGCACGATTAGTGGTGCAAGGTTTCCATCAGCAAAAGGGTATTGACTACACTGAGGTATATGCTCCGGTTGCAAGATTGGAAGCTATATGAATCTTTCTGGCTTATGCAGCTTACAAGAATATCAAAGTCTATCAAATGAATGTGAAAAGTGCTTTTCTCAATGGCGAATTACACGAGGAAGTGTTTATTTTACAGCCTCCTGGCTTTGAAGATCCTGATTATCCGGATTGAGTTACCGATTAAACAAGGCCCTGTAAGGTTTACATCAAGCCCCGAGAGCTTGGTATGGTACGCTTGCCGACCAGCTGACTGATAACGGCTTCAAGCGAGGGACTGTCGACTGCACTTTATTTTATAAGAATATTGGTGATGATCTTCTCCTCGTTCAGATTTATTTCGATGAAATTATCTTTGGGTCAACAAACGACACGTTATGTAAGGATTTCGAGAAGTCAATGCAAACAAAGTTCGAGATGAGTTCGATGGGAGAGATGAACTTTTTCTTAGGGTTGCAAGTTCACCAGTCTGCAAAAGGAATCTTTATTCACCAGACTAAATATGTGAACGATGTCTTGAGCCGAATCAAGATATCTGCCGGAAACATCCCTTCAACTCCTCTCCCCGTGGGTCACAATTTATCACCAGATGAATTGGAGGACACCATTGATCCTACCCTCTATCGTGCTATGATTGGATCTTTAATGTATCTTATGGCTTCTCGCCCTGATATAATGTATGTTGTTTGTTTATCTGCTAGGTACCAAGCTAGTCCCCGAGTGACTCACCTGGCAGCGGTCAAGTGTATTCTTCAATATCTGATGGGCAATCCAGACATCGGGTTATGGTACCCCAAGGACGATACCTTTGAACTTACCGCCTTTTCAGACTCAGACTACGGAGGGTGCAAGATTAATTTCAAATCGACTACAGCAGGGTGTCAATTCTTAGGAAGCTTACTTGTTTCCTGGAAGTGTAAGAAGCAGACGGCGGCCTCCACTTCAACCCCTGAGGAAGAATATGTTGCAGCCTCAAGTTGCTGTTCCCAGGTTTTGTGGATCCAACAACATTTGCGCGACTAAGGTTTGAAGTTTCTTACTACTCCAATTTTAATTGATAACTCTGCTGCCATTAGCATCGCCAAAAATCCTGTACAACATTTTAAAACGAAACATATCGAAATTCGATATCAATTCATAAGGGATTGTTTTGAAAAGAAATTGATTGACATTGAGAAAGTACATACCGATTTTCAAAAAGCCGATCTATTTACCAAAGTTTTTGACAAAACTCGTTTTCAATTTTTGCTTAGTTTAAATGGATTGAAGACCCTTGATGATATCCTAAAACAAGGATGACTATCTTTATTTTCGATTTATTTTTATTTTGAATTTTATTTTGGTTTTGGATTTTAGGGGGTGAAAAATAGAAAACACAAAAATATTGTGCTTTTTGTTTGTATAGATAAAACCCAAAACATTGAGAAATTTGAAAAATAAAAAAATATTGTGTTTTCTTGTCTTTAATGTTTTTCCATAAAATATTTTGAAAATCCAAAAACATTTTAAAATCTTGAAAAACCAAAAATATTGTGTTTTCAGTTTGTATAGAAAAATCCGAAAAATCAAAAAGATTGTGAAGTTTTATTTTGTTTAAAAGAAAATTGAAAAAGACAAAAAAATTGTGTTTTATGTATGTAAAGAGAAAAACCCAAAATATTTTTGCACATGTTCACTGAAAAGTATGTCAATTACTCATATTTAAAGGACATGTACTTATATATGTTTGGTCCTGATTTTTACTCGTAAATGTTCGGGATAGCCATTTACCTGACAATGGAAAGTAGTTGGGGGCGTTTGTTATGCGCTTTACTTTATGTTCTCGTTGAAAATTATGTCGGTTATTTAAGTTTGTGGAGCATGCTTGCATGTCTTGGTCCTATTATTCACTTGTGAATTGATAGGGTAGCCATTAATCTATAGACTGAATGTAACTGGGGCGATTAAATTCATTTTGTTTTATGCTTCAAAACTCAAAATTTTTGAGGAAGATAAAACAAAAAGACATTGATTGTTTGACCCCATATCCAGCAAGAAATAAGCTTAAAAGACTGAGTGCTTAATTGCATTGGTGCATTGGTAGGTCTTAAACAAGCTATTAGAGTAAAGTATGTGATATAAACATAAAGAAATGCCAAATTGAAAGAGGTGTTAGTCTCTAGCAAAATCTCGGTGCGGATGGCAGAAATGTAATAACCTGTCATACTCAAGCCTTATATTTGTTTGATCACCCAAAAATAAAATAAAGCAAATAACAAGCGTTGAGGTTCTGGACACTGTGAGTCTTTATGCGGCTTAATCATTTGGGTATTCATATGTATGAATATTTCATTCGCTTTTAGAGCAAACCCAAAGTCATTAAACTTGATCACTGTTGTACCTCGTACAATATAAATTACTGACTTGATCAAAATCCGCTGTTAGTCATACATTTGTTCCTCCCTTGCGCGCGTCTCAATACCAGTAAGAAACGGACCCCAGGGGATACAATGTATGTAAGCCGACAGATGTACTCGTGCATACTCACTCATAGTAAAGGAAACTCAATGCATTGCTAATAAATTTCCCAGCAGATCAAAAGTATTTTCACTCATACCCTTATTTTTCATTATTCCTTTCAGGGTCTTGATCATCTCCTCATCCTCCCATGGATCTCTGTATTCAACATGTTCTGGTTTGACCTGTGTAGGGATAGAAGATTTTGAGGTTTCAGCTCTTTCCAGATCAACCTTCTCAATTTCAGACATGTATAGAGCCAGTTTCTCTGATCTGCTTATGCTTTGAAGTTCACTTAGTCCCCCCTGCCTCCATTAATTTGTTCAACAAATCTAACGGCTCATCTTCCCATTTCTTTTTCTTTTCAATGTTAATCTTCTCAGCCAGGGTTACAAGTCTTGGTTTCTTGGTAGAAGTTTCTGGTTGATCTTTCATGGATAATCTTCTAAAATGAGATTCAACCTTTTCTTTTGTCAGACTATCAACAAATTCTAGAGCCATTCCTTTATCAGTTAAATACTTACACTTTCCACCAAATCTTTTTGACAATTCATTGATCTTTTTAGTATGTTTCCCTTCTTTAGCCAATATCTCCTTCTCCTATTTCTCTATTGTTTCTCTAGTCAAATTATAATGTCTTTCCAAATCATTGAAACTCATTATGCTCAAATCTTTTTCATTCAAACCATGTTTTCTCAATTATTCTCTATACTTCATGGAATCTGTATTTTTCTTTTCCAACCTTTTCTTGATTTCATAGTCCTCTTTATCAATCAATTTTTGCAACTCCTCATCAAATAAAGGAGCCAATCTTTCAAATCTGTACCCATGTCTTATTTAAATCATAATCAGTTGATTATTTCTCCATAAAATTCAAATTTTGATCAACAATATAATGGTTTAAGACAAGTTGGGGTGATATAGCAAAAATCAAATTAAGCTCGAACCAAGATTAGAGGCTGATAGTTTATGATATTCAGTGCTCTAATTGAACATTTAATCATATCAAAAAAACCCTTGAAAGTTTGTTATAAGATTTAAGTGGACAACAATATCAATGACCGACTTAACGCCAGTCACAATGTCGCTGAAATATAAAACTGTGATGGAAGGGCAATCTGGTCAATATGATACTCTGCTTAAACTCACCAAAAATCCAAAAATATGTACTGCTTTTGAAAAACCATACAAAAACACAAAAACATTTTCTATTCTATGTTTTTATTTTCAGATATTTCTTTTGTAAATATTCTACGTCAAAAGTTCAAAATACCAAAAAGATTTTACTTTTTATTTTACATATTATTTAATTTTTCTTTAAATTAAGTGTTTTAAGCGTGAAACACATTAAGATATTCGATCATCGAGATATGAATTCTCGTTGATATTTTTAAGTTAATTCAATTGGTATCAATATTTAATTATTATTTAATTTAATTGATTTAATTAATTTAATTATTTAATTTAAAATTACATAAGGGTAATTCGTTATTTATGTATAACGAATTAGGTCATTCTTAACCAAATTACATTCTAATTCGTTAACTTAATTCACTTCCGCCACTCTGTAACAAATGACGTCTAATTCGTTAAACATAACTTAACGAATTAAACACGAATTACAGCTAATTCGTTATTGTTTCGTCTTAAACCTTAACGAATTGACTCTAATTCGTTATGCCACGTATGCATATATGATAAATAATCACATGATTCGTTAGTTTAAATTTAAACGAATCTACTGACTCAGCGCATTGGAGGTTGTGCCGTATCATACTATATAGGAATTCGTGAAGGCGGTTCGTCTTCACTATTCACTTTCTTCTTCATATTCCTACTGATACTCTGGCCAATTTTTCCAAAACTTTCGATCATCGTTATATCGTGTTTTGATCATACTTTCTGAATCATAAGGTACATACGATCATAACGTAACACTTTTCGTCAAATTTGGTGAACAATTGCAGGGTTAATTTGTTGATTAAATTATCGGGTTTTACGTTTTTCATAAACCTCTAATTTATCCTATTTGTACCGTGATTTAGTACAAAATCTCAATACCATTACACTCACGATGTGTTTCCGAGATCTCATTGATCATTTGTTCGGCTATACAACGTTGATTATGATTGTATTGAATTTCGGATTGACAGTTTGACTTTTGATGTTCTTGGTGATTTTGACCTTGACCAGATTAGTCGAAAATTAAGCTTAAGGGCCATTCGTTATTGTGTAACGAATTGGAACTAATTCGTGTCCAATTCGTTATACAAATCACACGTATCAGGATAACGAATCTTACTTTATAACGAATCAGATTTTCATTCATTATTTATAACGAATTAGACTATAATTCGTTAACTTTTATTCATGATTCGTTAGACCTAATTCGTCCATTATTTACTTGATAGCGAAGTAGCTAATTCGTTATAACGAATCTCCATTTCGTTATAAGGAATCAGAATATTTAATGAATGACATATTTAATTTATTTTAAAATTAAAAGGTTTATAAATTAGTTTAATTTTAATCTTTTAATTATATGTAAATTATATGATCGTTTTTATTATTCATTATCACTAATACTTGATTTTACGTTATCAGTCATGGCCGATAATGTGAATCAAGATCCTCCCGTTGCTGCACAACAACAAAAACAACAGGTACAAAATATTCCGTTACTTCCATATGACAAACGACACAACATTTGTGCCTTCGTTGGTACAAACTTTGCTGACGAGAACGTCTTTGGATAGTTGTTGGTGTTCTTACGTCGCTCGCGTATTCATTTCGCTATCACTGCTAATCCTGATGTCAGATTCAGCATCGTTCGACAATTTTGGAATATTGCGAGATATGTGGAGACTGAGAACCACATTGTTGCTGAGGTGAATACGAGACCAGTTGTGATATCAACTGAGTATGTTCGAAGGGTGTTGCGGTTCGATGATACTATTGATGATCCAAGTGAGTACCATAAAGAGTTGATAAAAGGGTTGTTGAGTCCATGTATAACAAGGCATACTTGTGTCCCACATACAAGTATTTACTGCACGTTCTTATACATTGCCTAAGTGGACGGAAAGGGGGTTTCGACGAATGCCGTATCATGCTTCAATTGGCGTTCATTGCGTTAATACTGAACAAACCTTTCAACTTCTATGAAATGATCTTCGATCATCTCAAAGAAAATTGTATTGTTGTGAAGCGATGGGCAAAGTTCTTGATGTATCCTCGTTTTATCCAATTGTTCGTTCAAGATGCAATACGTGATTTGGTGCTCGATCCAACACGCCTCAATGATAAATTGAAGTTGGATCACATGACAACGATACTATACGAAGGATGAAGTCGTATCGTCAAACTCCTCATCCACGAACCAAAAGATTGATTGGTCATTTGGTGAATCCGAATTATGTATGTCCTGAAGATGATCGCTGGATCCACGATGACTCGGATTCAGAGCGTGAGGAAGGACCAGGTGGGAATGATGGTGATGATAATGATGATAATGATGGTAATGATGGTGGTGATGGTGGTAATCCAGCTCAACAGCAACATGTTGAGGCTAAGGCAGCTGTTGTTGCAGCTTCTGAGCGTAAAAGGAAAGGGAAGGAGTTAGCTGGTGAAGGGTCGTCCAAACGACGTGTGTCGGCTGGTGCTGGCATTTCATTTGGAGTTCAACCTCCAAGGTCGTCCACTATTCAACGCTCGGCGGTGTCGCTTACTACTAGCACCCCGGAATTTACATTGACGACCACACTCACTTCTGATCCGAGGCTTGGCATGATCCCACAGTCGATTCTATCTGCTCTGCCAAGGCCTGTGACTGCTACTTCGGTGGTTTCTCCGACACCGAAAATGATGCTTCCACCGCATATGGACATCTCATTTATAAGACTCAGTCGTCCTCAAGGCCCTGTTCAGCCGATTCCTCCTTCGTTTCATGCAATGATTTAGGATCAGCAGATGAATAGTCTTTTGAGCTTACTGCATCTATATAAGAATCAAATGTCTGCTGATCATCGTAATCAAGAGCGGTTGATGGAAAATAAGAAGAAACTGCTGAGTTATGTCTCTTTTTTCCAAAAAGAGACCAAAGCCCTTCGTGAGATTGCTACGTCTCAGGGGGTGAACATAAAAGAGCAAGAGGAGCTTATCTTGCAGCTGACATGCAAGGACGACACGCTGAAGAAGCTTAAGAACAATGATGAAGATCTAGATGCGTCCGGTACTGGAGGAAGTGAGCCGAAAGAAGCTCACGGCTCATCCTCTGGTGCTGGTACTAGTGCTGTCGGTGATTCGGGAAAGCAGATAATTATTTATCGTGATTATACTGTTGCTAAACCCATTGAGATGATCAAGGCTGATACTATCATCTTTGTTGATGGTACGGGGTGGTTAGAAGTATTGTAAATGCATATGAGATTGAAGTGGGACAGTTTGTTGAGAGGTCTCTAACACGAGAGCAAATTTCTATACTGCTAGGTCTGAATGATGATGATGAGTTAACCGTGTTAGATGCTAAGGATGATGTGGAGGTCTAGAACTATTAAGAGATCTTAAATGATCCAATTATTCAAATGTATACAACATTTATTTATGAGGACGAGGAAGTTGAGGTTGAAGATATAACAGCTGAGGAATATCCTGACTTATTTCAACACTCTAACGTTGATCAGGGTGCTCCGGCATTTAACGAAAAACTGTCAAAGCAGCCGAGGATCAGTTGGAGTAGGAATCAAAGGGCAAAACTGTTGATACAAGATTTGATTCAAAGACTGATCCAACCGTTGAAGATATTCAAGGCTGGTTTGCTCACATAGACAAGAGGGCTCGTAAAATTATTGATGCATTCAGATAGTTGATGAAGAACAAAAGCAGGAAGCCATAGCTCGTGCCAAAGCTGTAGGTTCCCCTGACGGATCACACGAGATATCCCGATATACACGGGTGCGGAATCCCCGTGTAGATCGTTACGGACGTAGAATATTAGCTCACGAACACACGTACACACAATACGAACAACCACACGTTATATTGATAACTCGAACCGTGTTACCTACAGCCTCTCGACCTCACGTCACTCGACTCAATGAATTACACGTAAAATAACCAAAACGATCAACCCTAAACGGTTAAACAGTAACCTATATAAATACACGACAACTTCGCCTCAGGCGAAGTTGTCTATAACTTCGCTCGTTCAACAAGTTCGCCTAGGCGAACTTGTCAACAACTTCGCTTTGTTAACAAGTTCGCCTAAGCGAACTTGTCAACAACTTCGCTTCTAAACAAACAATTACATAAACAATATTACAGACTCGATTACAGACATTAGACATATGAACTACTGACATCTATGCACCAACAGACTCCCCCTTGGCAGTAGCTTCATATCTTGATCGTTCAGCTCTTGTCTCGTAATTCTGTATCTTCATGCGTGCACTCCTTCTCTAACACACACCGTGACTACTCGCTGATATTTCCTTGCTTCATCCTTCCAAGCAGGAATATAGAATATCTTCTTTTCGTTCAACGCTTGCAAATCAGCTTTCGATAAGTTAACAAGATGCATCGGGTCATACACCCTCAGCACTTCTTGTTCATCTTCGTCTTCCATCACGGCTTCAGCAGTCTGGCAATCAACGTACCACCATTTTAGATTCTTCAACACATCTTGAGGCATAGTCTTCATTGGAACCTCCTTGATGCATCGGATCGGCTTGTACTTCATCACCATCCATGGCTTGCCATCTGCTCTCAATCCCCTCTCTGTATCCTCCACGAGCTTTCCCTTCTGTGGCTTTAATAGTTCAAACTTCTTTTCTTTTATGCCTTCTTTCCACACAATCTTCTCAATCATTCTCGCCATATTGTTGTCACTTCTGTTTATCAGGCCCAACCTGGCCAAATCCTTCACCTCGCATTCCGGCAACGTATTGAGAGATCTCAACATTCTTTTGAAGTATTGAATGCCATCATAACGCTTCACCACAAACAACTTGATCTGATCATCATATATCCAACAGATGATTCCCTTCTTCGACTCAGCATAGCCTTTGATGTTATAACTCTTCTTGAACATGGCTGGAACAGCAGGCTTCTTGGTCTTGATAAACCAATGAGCACAGCCTTCCTTCCACCTAGGCTGCTCCTCCCACTCAGTCTCATCCATCTCAACACCCATGTCGGCTTTCTCTACATCAGGGATCTCGTGTTCAACTCCTTCTTCTACTATCTCTCCCTCTTCTATTCCATCTTCAATCACAATCTGCTCACCGATCTTTTCAATCATATCACTCGGCAGCACATCTTCATCAAATAGCACATCGTCGCTGAACATATCATCATCAAGCTCCTTCAGCGCATCAATCACATCATCTTCAACCAACACTACATCATCACCAGAACCACCAGCCACGTCAGTAGACTCCCCCTCAGCTGTGGAAGTACCAAGAGCTTCAGAAGTTCTTGGCAGCTCACCACCTGCATCTTTCGATGCATTGGGATCATCGTCACGATCATTTTTCTTCTTCGTTCTGAGCTCGTCGCCCTTACAGCTCATCTCCCCCTGAGATGCCAAGAACTCCTTCAAGGCATCTATGATTTTCCCATGCTCGACCAGGAGGGATGCCTGTAGTTGATTTGCTTCCACTAGGCTTTGAATAGTCTTCGATTGTTCTGCCACGATCCGCTCTAGTGAAGCTATTCTCTCTGAGTCTGACATTGGCGAAGGCGAGACTCCAGAAACAGACGTAACCGCAGGTGGTACCATACCTGATAACCCTGCAGCAGTAATAACCGTTGACTCTACAAATCGAGCTGCTACCACCGACTGAGTAAGCTTTGGCGACGGTAGAGACACGATCTCCGGAGTCGACGTCTGGATGGTAGTGGTGGATGGAATGCCAGCCGTTGATGTAGCCACCACGGGAACATCCGCAGCGCTTGTACTCGTCACCTGTACAGTAGAAGGAACAATGGACATACCAGACAGTGCGGCCGGAGCAAATCGTACAGTCCTTGAAGTCTCTCCAGCTCCCATGCCAGCACCTGTCCTCTCCCGTCTTTATCTTCTAATCAGCTTATGTATGTCTTCTTCTTCTTCTGACTCATCATCATCTTCCGTTCTCTTCCTCTTCCCAATCGATCTCTCTCTAGACACCATCAACCGTCTCCCCTCATTCATAATCTCGTCCAAATCGGAGTCAGCCATCGACGTAGCTGCTCTAGTCATACTTACACCCAAACTTTGTGCAGCCGAGACCTGCACCTCTTCCACATGATCCATGTCAAAATAGCCTTGACCTCCAAAAACAGCGTCAAGGTCTATATCCTCTGCAGTAGACACAACAGGCACAGCAGGAGCAGGAACAGCTTGAGTTGCTCTTGCCTGTCGTGGTTGAGGATCTCTGAACTCGTCCCCACCAGCAGGAACATACTCTGGGTTAATTAAAAACCCAAATAGAGGAGTATGCCTGGGACGACGTTCAGGATTGCTCCTCGCACTTGACGTGCGGTATTGAGCAAAGATACGTTTGCTCACTGATTCGACGTATCTGATCGGGCGTCTCTGAGGTAGACTCGGAGCCACATGGTTCAATATCATCTGTAAAAAACGTGGGTACATGATGAACCGCTCCCGAGACATCGCCCGTCTTTGTCTATTAATCTCGTAGAAGACCATTTGACTGAAGCTATAACGCTTGTTATAGGTCAGTGCAGTCATGGCAGACTGCATGGTCGCACCCATACCATCTGTGCCCGCCTTCCTCCCAGACATGCACACGATCATGACGTGCATAAGGAAGCGCCACTGATCAAGAAGGAAACCCTTCCTCCTCTGGGTATCTCCTAATGGACCAGAGTAGCCCATTCGAAGAAACGCTCCATCACGAAAAGGAGCGACAAACTCAGTTGGATCGTCTCGAGTCTCCTCTCCAAACCGTAGTGCCACCCGGATCTGTTCAGAATTGAACTGAACTTTTTGATTGTTCACCGTGGCTATCATGACCGGGGGCTCAACACGACAGTCGTATTCGACCGTCTGCCAGAAGTCTTCGATATTCGGCAGAGATATCGGCAGCGTGTTTGTTATTGCATGAAAAATCCTCGAGCGCAGGAGGAAAGTAATAATCTCACGATAGTCATCCACACCGCTCGCCTCCGGGTCAAGAGTGATGTACATATTGTGACCCGGGTAAAATTGTCTCTGATTGTCACCATCATCGCCTCCTGCACCACCAGCACCAGCTATCGCAGCCATATCTGCAACAAACTAACCAAGTTAGAACGACAAAAAGACATAGCACAAGTTCGCTTTGTTACCATGAGCGAAGTTGTGATAAACTTTGTATAGGCGAAGTTAAAGTTGAGGCGAAGTTGGGAACAACTTCGCTTCAGCTTTAAGTTCGTCTAATTTATATTAAGTAAAAAATGATCTAGGCGAAGTTAATGTTAACTTCGCCTCATCACAACATCGCCTCAAGCGAATTTAAGTTTCAGGCGAAGTTACGGATAACTTCGCCTTAGGCGAACTTAAGCTTCGGGCGAAGTTACGGATAACTTCGCCTCAGGCGAACTTAAGCTCCAGGCGAAGTTACGGATAACTTCGCCTAAACCCTAACTTCGCCTGAATCTGAATTGGCGATAGTGAGATTCATGGAACAACGTGCAGTTGATGATTCGGCTAGTTTTAGACGATTAAGCACTCGTAAACACAAGTTTTAAGGACATGTTGACGATCAGTATAGTGTTTAACACGTGACAACAAGTTTTGGAAATCGGTTTGAAAGTCCGACGGTTCGAGGGTAATACCCGGGTCGAAACGACCCTTGATTAGCATGAACGAACTTGTAATATATGATAAAACAACATCTCGAACCTTTGATCGGTGTGAAAATCGGAAAAAATAGCACGTAATCGAGGTTAATAAACAAGTTCGCCGGAGAATAGTGTTACAGTGGATATGTTCGCTGATATAATGAAGAGTTAAACTGTTGAAAATCCTTATATATGGGCGGAGTTATACAGGCGAAGTTACGGATAACTTCGCCTAGGCGAAGTTAACCACAACTTCGCCTGTTCAACAACATCGCCTATATATTTACAAAATCAAACCTTATAATTTTAACAATTTTCCAATTAAGTTATAAAACTTTCCTAGAAGAAATAAATGACGTGATCAATTCTAAGTAACCAGTTAAAAATCATAAAACTATATATGTACAAAAACTTAAAAATTTAAAGTATAAGGGATCAAATTTCAGTCTCGCTAGGGACTGCTACGTTTTAGAAAAGATCCGAACAGGAATCATACTAACTACGTGACTGTCACATAGATCCTTGTTTAGCTGTATTATGACATATAGAAACAGGTTGTAAGCAGGTAATAAACTTAAGATGGTTTTCATCGTTTCTGTGATACGAGTTAGGTTCAATTAATCCTTAAAATTTAAGTGGGCAACAACTCAGAAATATTGATGCCTCCTATCTATCCTCAAAGCGTATTTGGCTTTCCCCGAGTCACCCCGAATTGACTTCGACCCATAGTGTCTGATTAAACATGTAAGTACTCTTCTTCTGGTTCCCGGTTTTCTTCTTACTCAACGATTGTGAAGTCTTTATACTAATATGATTCAATAACTTCAAAAATTTTTTTTTTTTTTTTTTTTTTGAACAAACATAGACTTCAAAGTAGAGATTAACTGCAAGTCCCAAATCTGGATCATTGCAGTATCTTGAAACGCTATCTTCGCGGGAATCAGAACACACATGGGCTCGTGTATGACTGGGTAATCGCTTTTCTGCCTATCATTCGGAAAGATATATATGAAGACACGCAAAACTCTTAAGGAGTTTCCACGTAAAATCAAGTAAAATTAGTTTGTATCACGTCTACTTTTACGCACCATAAAAAGTTACCATGACATACAATGGCTGTCCTAAAGCCTTTTAAGCCTAATAACTTCACTAGTTAAGCACACAAAGTTAGTATATCTATCATTTTCCAAGGTTGGATCAATTTTCCGTTTAACATAGCTAACGAACTTCTTACGAAGTAGCAGACTTGAAAAATAATTTCATTTCCCTTCTGTAGGTTCCCCTGACGGATCACACGAGATATCCCGATATACACAGGTGCGGAATCCCTGTGTAGATCGTTACGGACGTAGAATATTAGCTCACGAACACACGTACACACAATACGAACAACCACACGTTATATTGATAACTCGAACCGTGTTACTTACAGCCTCTCGACCTCACGTCACTCGACTCAATGAATTACACGTAAAATAACCAAAACGATCAACCCTAAACGGTTAAACAGTAACCTATATAAATACACGACAACTTCGCCTCAGGCGAAGTTGTCTATAACTTCGCTCGTTCAACAAGTTCGCCTAGGCGAACTTGTCAACAACTTCGCTTTGTTAACAAGTTCGCCTAAGCGAACTTGTCAACAACTTCGCTTCTAAACAAACAATTACATAAACAATATTACAGACTCGATTACAGACATTAGACATATGAACTACTGACATCTATGCACCAACAAAAGCCAATCAGATGACTTCTTTCATGGCCTTGTCAAAAGTTTGAGGTGATATTATCTCATGGCTAATTGATTCTGAATTAAATGTTTGTATCATCAAATGGGAGAACGAAGTTCAGTATTATGAGAAGATTACTGACGTCCTCTTATTTCCAAGATGGAATGTACGGACTCTTGCGTACCGTCCTTTTATTAACAGTGGCAAGAATTACCGAGCAAGTTGGTTTCACCAACATCTGTTGTTTGAGGTGAACCACGGAACCAACTCTCAAGCGTATTAATGAGATTGATCCAAGGACGGTTTGGAGAAAACTGGTGCTTAAGGTAAAGCCTCCAAATACAATGAAGCATGTACCAGTCAAGACGTTGAAATAACACATGTATTTATCTTTCAACCGCTGGTATTTTGCCAACCAAACTGGCGAGGCCGTTATTGTGTTGGGTAAAGGCTTAAAGACCAAGCTGATAAAGATTATTGATCCGATGTGGCTCGTGAACTTGACAGAGACCGGCAATGACGTGTTGTTCAAGAATAAGATATTAATAGAGCGTCATGAAGACTATGACCGAGCAATGCAATTTCAACGCGTTGTTCGTGTGTGTCATGAACATGGTATTCACAGCTGCAAAGACTGGCAGACCAAATGCTTCAAGTAATTTAAAGACAAAGAGCTCAAGATGAGGGTGTGTCATTTAGTACACGGTTTTGCGTCTCAAGTCTTTGTAGTTATCGTTTTGTAAAAGTCTAGTTATCGTTTTATCATTTGTAAAAAGTCTTTGTAGTTATCATTTTATCATTTATTAATGTAAAAGTTATTTATATTAAGTTAAGTTAGCTTGTTAAAAGAACAATCTAGTTCGTTAAGGATGTTTAACGAACTAGACCTTAAGTTAAGTTTCCTCCTGATTCGTTAAGGATGTTTAACGAATCAGGGGGTGGTTCGTTATAGTTTACTATTTATTGTAATGTAAAGAATTGGAAGGCTAGTTCGTTACGAAATGTGTAACGAACTAGATTCCATCGTCTATTTATAGAGGCCCCCCCTCTCTTTTAATATTAAGTTTTGAGTTAATGTATTGAATTGCTGTCAAGATTTACTCTTGATCAAAGCTTCACATAATTTGTAGGTTCCCTGTACGGATCACACGAGATATCCCGGTCTACTCAGGTGCGGAATCCCTGCGTAGATCGTTACGAGTGTAGAAAGCAAAACAAACAAACACGATACGATAAACGAACACGTTATATTGATAACCGAACACGTGATACGATATCACTATTACAGACTCACGTCAACTCAATCGACTCAAACGAATAACTTAAAACCACCAACCTAAACCAAGCCGTAGGCTGGTAATATAAATACACGACAACTTCGCCTGATATGTTCAGGCGAAGTTGTCCATAACTTCACTTGTTCAACAAGTTCGCCTAGGCGAACTTGTTAACAACTTCGCTTTAAACAAAAACATAAATAACAATACAGACTCGATTACAGACACTAGACTATGAACTACTGACATTTATGCACCAACAGACTCCCCCTTGGCAGTAGCTTCATATCTCGATCTTTAAGCTCTTGTCTTGTAATCCTGTATCTTCACGCATGCACTCCTTCTCTAACACATACCGTGACTACTCGCTGATATTTCCTTGCTTCGTCCATCCAAGCAGGAATATAGAATATCTTCTTTTCATTCAACGCTTGCAGATCAGCTTTCGATAAGTTAACAAGATGCATCGGATCATACACCCTCAGCACTTCTTGTTCGTCTTCGTCTTCCATCACGGCTTCAGCAGTCTGGCAATCAACATACCACCATTTAAGATTCTTCAACACATCTTGAGGCATTGTCTTCATTGGAACCTCCTTAATGCATCGGATCGGTTTGTACTTCATCACCATCTATGGCTTGCCATCTGCTCTCATTCCCCTTTCTGTATCTTCCACGAGCTTTCCCTTCTGTGGCTTTAATAAATCAAACTTCTTCTCTTTTATGCTTTCTTTCCACACGATCTTCCCAATAACTCTTGCCATGTTGTCGTCACTTCTATTAATCAGGCCCAACCTAGCCAAATCCTTCACCTCACATTCCGGCAATGTATTGAGAGATCTCAAGGTTCTCTTGAAGTACTGAATACCATCAAAACGCTTCACCACAAACAACTTTATCTGTTCATCATATATCCAACAAATAATTCCCTTCTTTGACTCAGCATAGCCTTTGATGTTATAACTCTTCTTGAACATGGTTGGAACAGCAGGCTTCTTGGTCTTAATAAACCAATGAGCACAGCCTTCCTTCCACCTAGGCTGCTCCTCCCACTCAGTCTCATCTTTTTCCATCTCAGTACCCATATTGGCTTTCTCCACATCTGGGATCTCGTGTTCAACATTTTCTTATACTATCTCACCCTCTTCAATCTCATCTTCAATCACAATCTGTGCGCCAATCTTCTCAATCTCCTCAAACGGCAGCACATCATCATCAAACACATCATCATCCTCTAGCATATCATCATCTAATTCTCTCAACGCATCAATCACATCATCTTCATCATCAACCATCACCACCTCATCACCACCAACCGCACCTGCAGACTCCCCCTGAGCTGTGGAAGTCCCAAGAGCTTGAGTAGTTCTTGGCAACTCACCACCTGCACCTTTCGGTGCATTGGGATCATCGTCTCTGTCATTTCTCCTCTTCGTCCTTAACTCGTCGCCTCTACAGCCTGTCTCCCCCTGAGATGCCAAGAACTCCTTCATAGCATCTATAATACGCCCATGTTCAACCAGGAGGGACGACTGTAGTTGATTCTCTGCTACAAGGCGTTGAATAGCCTGGGTCTGGATAAAGTTTATCCTCGATTGCTCTGCCACGACCCGCTCAAGTGCAGCTATTCTCTCCGAGTCTGAGAGGGTTGCATCGAAATCAAACCTCATGTTAGATGTGTCTTGAGAATACTGATGAGGGATCTCGAATGTAACCGGGACTTCAGAAGCAGTTGTGGACGTAACCGCAGGTGGTATCGTGACCGACAACCCCGCAGTTGCGACGACCGTCGACTCTACAAACCGTGCCACCACCTCCGAAGGAGTAAGCGTTGGAGGTGGTAACGACACAATCTCTGGAGTCGTCGTCTGTAGTGTGATGGATGGGATGTCAACAGCTGAAGTAGCCACCACAGGAACATCTGCAGCGCTTGTAACCTGTACAGAAGTAGGAACAATTGACATACCTGACAGTGCGGATGGAGCAAAACGTATAACACGTGAAGTCTCTCCAGCTCCCATACCAGCACCTGTCCTTTCACGTCTCGAACGTCTGATCAACTTGTGTATGTCCTCCTCTTCTTCCTCTGACTCACTATCATCCACTGTCCTCTTCCTCTTCCCCAACGTCCTCTCTCTAGTCACCAACATCCTCCTCGCCTCATTCATAACATCGTCAAGATCGGAGTCAGCCACCGTCGTAGCTGCTCTAGTCACAATCACTTCCCTCACCTGTGCAGCAGAGACCTGCACTTCTTCATGAGGATCAAAACGATCCATGTCGAAGAAACCTTGGCCGCTAAATGCAGCATCAAGGTCAACATCCTCCTCAGTCGATACAACAGGCACAGTAGGTACATCACGAGTTGCTCCTGCCTGTTGTGGTTGAGGGTCTCTGAACTCGTCCCCCCGAGCTGGCACATACCCCGGGTTTATCAAGTACCCGAAGAGTGGAGTATGCCTTGGACGAAGTTCAGGCTTGCTCCTCCACTGGATGTGCGACATTGAGCAAAGATACGTTTGCTCACACTCTCCACGTATCTTATCGGGCGTCGTTGAGGCAAATTCGGAGCCACATGGTTCAAGATCATCTGGATGAATCTTGGATACATTATGAACCGCTCCCGAGCTATCGCCCTCCTCTGTCTGTCGATTTCGTAAAAGACCATCTGACTAAAGCTATAACGTTTGTTATAAGTCAGAGCAGTCATTGCTGACTGCATGGTCGCACCCATACCGTCAGTGCCCGCCTTCCTCCCAGACATGCATACTATCATAACGTTCATGAGGAAGCGCCACTGATCGAGCAGGAACCCCTTTCGTCTCTGGGTATCGCCCAATGGACCAGAATAGCCCATTCGCAGAAACGCTCCATCACAAAACGGAGCCACAAAGTCAGTCGGGTCGTCCCGAGTCTCCTCTCCAAAGCGTAACGCCACCCGAATTTGTTCAGATGAGAACTGAACTTCTTGATTATTTACTGTTGCTCTCATGACCGGGGGCTCAACACGACAATCATACTCCACCGTTTGCCAGAAATCCTCGATATTGGGTAAGGATATCAGCAGAGTCGTCGTGATTGCGTGAAATATCCTCGAGCGAATGAGGAAAGAAATGATCTCATGGTAGTCTTCTACTCCGCTCGCTTCCGGGTCTAAGGTAATGTACATATTGTGACCCGGGAAGAATTGCCTCTGATTGTCTCCTCCGTCATCGCCTCCAGCACCTCCAGCACCGGCAACAGCAGCCATATCTGCAACAAACGAACCAAGTTAGATAAACATTAAGACAAAACACAAGTTCGCTTGTTACCATGAGCGAAGTTGTGATAAAAACTGTATAGGCGAAGTTAAAGTTGAGGCGAAGTTGGGAACAACTTCGCTTCATCTTTAAGTTCGTCTAATAATTGTTAAGTTAAAAAGGATCCAGGCGAAGTTAAAGTTGGGGCGAAGTTGGGAACAACTTCGCTTCATCTTTAAGTTCGCCTCACCACAACATCGCCTCAGGCGAATTTAAGCTTCAGGCGAAGTTGAGCATCAGGCGAAGTTACGGATAACTTCGCCTAAACCTTAAGTTCGCCTGAATATGAATCGGCGACAGTGAGTTTGATTCAAACTCGAAAATCCGATGTTTCGATTAATTTTGACAATTGAGGAGGCTAAAACACATGATATTAATGATAACTAAACGACCAGGTTGTACATGACCACGTGAAAACAAGTTTTGAAATCGGGTTTAAAGATCGGTCGTCCGAGGTTATTACCCGGTTGTCGAAACAACCTTAGATTAACATCAATGAACGGATAATACGATGTAATAACCCAACCAACCTTTAAATCGGTTTGAGATCGAAGAAAGAAAACAAGTATGATCGAAGGTTAAGATCGCTAAGTTCACTGGATAATCGGAGACAAGTTCGCTGAGATTATCGAGAATAAGTTCGCTGAGAATTCAAATAATGAACTGTGACCTTTGAAAATCCTTATATAGGGGCGAAGTTATACAGGCGAAGTTACGAATAACTTCGCCTAGGCGAAGTTATTCACAAGTTCGCCTGTTTAACAACATCGCCTATATTTACAAAATCAACCCTTATAATTTGAACATTTTGCAATTAACGTTTAAAACTTCCCTTTAAGAATTAACTAACATGATCAAGTCCAAGTAACCTTTTATAAAAGCATACAACTACATAAAAAGAAAACTTTTAACAATTAAAGCATAAGGGATCAAATTTCAGTCTCGATAGGGACTGCTACGTTTTAGAAAAGATCCGAACAGGAATCATACTAATTACGTGACTGTCTCATAGATCCGTGTTTAGCTGTATTATGGCATAAGGAAACAAGGTGTAAGCAGGTAATATACTTAAGATGGTTTTCATCGTTTCTGTGATACGAGTTAGATTCAATTAAGCCTCAAAATTTAAGTGGGCAACAACTCAGAGATTATGATGCCTCCTATCTATTCTCAAAGCGTATTTGGCTTTCCCCAAGTCACCCCGAATTGACCTCGACCCATAGTGTCTGATTAGGTTTGTAATTACACTTCATCTGCTTCCCGTTCTCCTTCTTACTCTATGATTGAGAAGTCTTGACATTTTCAGCTATAGAATGTTTCAATAACTCAAAATTTTTTTTTTTTTTTATTTTTTTTATTTTAATAACTCACAAATTTACATAGACTTCAGAGTAGTAAACCAACTGCAAGTCTCGAATCTGGATCACTGCAGTTTCTTGAAACGCTATCTTCACGGGAATCAGAACACACATGGGCTCGTGTGTGACTGGGTAATCGCTTTTCTGCCTATCATTCGGAAAGATATATATGAAGACATGCAAAACTCTTAAGGAGTTTCCACGTAAAATCAAGTAGTTTTAGTTTGTATCACATCTACTTTTACGCACCATAAAAAGTTACCATGACATACAATGACTGTCCTAAAGCCTTTTAAGCCTAATAACTTCACTAGTTAAGCACACAGAATCAGTATATCTATCATTTTCCAAGGTTGGATCAATTTTCTGTTAAACATAGCTAACGAACTTCTTACGAAGTAGTAGACTTGAAAAATAATTTTATTTCCCAAAAAAAAATTTTTTGACTTCAATCGCCCCGATCAAATCAAGTCTTCAGGTGAACGGCTATCCCGAAGATCCAATGGATCAGCTGGACCGACCACATACAAGTATGTGACCTTCTAACTAAGTATGATCGACTAATTTTCAGCGTAAGAAAGAAAACTCATCATAAACCGCCCCGGTCACTTTCAGTCATCTGGTTAATGGCTATTCTCATATTCTACAAGTAGAAATGAGGACCAAAACATATCCTAAGACATGTCCTTCAAATTGTGGTAACCGATATAATTTTAAGCGATAGTGACCCCCCCTTTTTTTTATTAATAAACATAAAAAGCATGGCTACTCGGGATTGATCATCCCATTAAACTCGATAAGGTTTTGAAATCTTGATTTGTCAAACGCTTTAGTATAAAGATCAGCGAAATTATCAAGCGTATCCACCTTTTCAAGCACAATCAGTTTCTTCTCAGCACAATCCCATATAAAATGATGACGTATGTCAATATGTTTAGTTTTACTATGTTTCACGGGATTGTTAGTTACTGAGATAGCAGCTGTGTTATCAATGCAAATAGGTGTAAGTAAGAATTTCAGACCATAGTCGCGCAATTGTTGTTGAATCCAAAGAACCTGGGAGCAGCAGTTGGATGCTGCCATGTATTCTGCTTCACAGGTTGAAATTGCGACTGAAGTCTGCTTCTTGCATTGCCACGACACCAATCTGCCACCAAGAAACTGACAACCTCCAGTTGTTGACTTCCGACTCTGATTGCACCCTCCATAATCAGAATCTGTGTAAGCGACTAGTTCCAAGTCTCCTCCTCTCGGGTACCACAACCCCAGCTTCGGTTTGCCCGTGAGATACCGCAAGATCCTCTTCACACCCTTCATGTGAGATTCCTTTGGGTTTGCCTGAAAACGAGCACAAAGACAAACAGCAAACATTATATCAGGCCTAGAAGCAGTTAAGTACATTAAAGATCCTATAATAGCCCGATACTGTGTTGGGTCCACATCTGCATCACCGTCTGACTCAGCACCCAATTTGTGATTGACGCAGATTGGAGTGTCGAATGGAGAGCTGTCCTCCATCTTGAATCGTTTGAGCACATCATGGACATACTTGGTCTGATGAATGAACATCCCATCCTTCTTCTGATCAACCTGCAATCCTAAAAAGAAAGTTAGTTCACCCATAGCACTCATTTCAAACCTTTTCTTCATGACGTCCTCAAACTCCTGACACATGGAGACTTTAGATGCAGCAAAGATAATGTCATCCACGTAGACTTGCACCAGCAGGAAGTCGCTTCCTTCTCTCTTAACGAACAACGTGCTATCAATCTTCCCTCTTTCAAAACCATTTTCAAGCAAGTAGTCTGATAAAGTTGAGTACCAGGCACGAGGTGCCTGATGTAGTCCATACAATGCCTTGCTTAACTTGTACACGTGGTCTGGAAAGTCTGGGTCAGGAAAACCCGGAGGCTGCTCAACATACACAACCTCATCAACTTTCCCATTCAGAAACGCACTCTTCACATCCAACTGAAATACCTTCATCTTTTTATATGCAGCAAACGCCAAAAACAATCTAATGGCTTCCAACCTTGCCACAGGAGCGAACACTTCATTATAATCAATACCCTCTTGTTGATTAAATCCTTTCACAACTAGTCTCGCCTTGTTTCTTATGATAATCCCTTTCTCGTCTCTCTTGCACTTAAACACCCATTTTGTGCCTATCGCATGCACATGCTTTGGTTTTTCAACCAAATCCCAAACTTCCATTTTCTTGAACTGAGCCAACTCTTCTTGCATGGCTTCGACCCACGAGCTGTCCTTTAGAGCCATTTGATAATTCTTCGGCTCAGTCTGGCTGATAAAGCAGGTGTACAAGCATTCGTTGATTATCCTTGTCTCCTTAATGCTTGTGTAAACACAGGTGTGCTCATTCAAGCTACTTCTTGTTTGTACACCGGAGGACACATCACCAATCACATTTTCCATAGGGTGATCTTTATGAATTCTCGTGGTCGGAACAGAACCGACATGCAAATTGTCTTCAAGTTAGAAGAGAGCTCGTAAATGGTTGTTTCATGCTGAGAGTGAAATGGATTGAAAAATTCTTCTTCAGTCGAGGCAGCAGGGGTATTGACAGCATTTGATGAGGAAGGTTGACATTTATCGATCAGCTGTCTTTGCAATAGATTCTCTTCCTCATCAAGGATCATCTTCGTAGCAATTCTCTCTTCTTCTTCTTCAGAAATATCCAAATACAGTATGTTAAAAGACTTAAAAAGTTTAACATAGTCGAAAAACTCCGCAGGTCCGTTGCTTGGTTTTGGCGGTTGGTAACTTGTGATATCGGTGTTACACACCACCTCAACCTTGCTGGTCGATGTATTGAAGGCACGTCTGTTGGGAGTCCCAACAACATAACCGACTAAGATTCCTTCATCGGCTACTTCACCAAATTTAGAATTTGTCTTCAAAATCAAACAAGGGGACCCGAATGGTTCAAGACCACTCAAGTTGGGCTTTCTCCCATGCATAAGCTCATAACACGTTTTACCAAGTCTTTTAACAGTTAATACTCTATTCAGAACATAACAGGCTGTAGAAACCGCTTCAGCCCAAAACACCACAGGAAGCTTCGAATCAGCCAGCATAGTTCTGGCTCCTTCAATTAATGTTCTATTCTTCCTTTCAGCCACTCCATTCTGTTGCGGTGTATACGGAGCGGTGTATTGGTGTTCAATCCCTCTCTGAAGGCAGAAGATCTCCATCTCAAAATTCTTGAACTCCGTTCCATTGTCACTCCTGATGAACTTAACCCATTTATCCATTACGTTCTCAACTTTGGTAATCAAATTCTTCACCATCTGAGCCGTTTCGTCTTTTGATTTCAGGAAATACACCCACGAATATCGTGAGTAGTCATCAGTGATCACCAAGCAATAAGAAGTTTCTCCAAGACTTTTTGCATTCACGGGACGGAAGAGATCCATGTGAAGCAACTCCAGAGTACTGGCAATTGAATTGACTTTCTTGGTGAGATGGGATTTCTTGTGCTGCTTTCCCTTCTTGCACGCTATACATTTATCTTCAAAATTGAAATTTTTCAAGGGAACGCCCAGCACAAGCCCATTCCTGACAATGTGGTTCATCTTCCCAAGATGAATGTGCCCCATTCTCCTATGCCACAATTCGGACTCTGTTTCACTCGCTTTTGTCATAAGGCATGATTCTGCCGTGGCCATTTCAGTTGATCTCATATCCATAGTGTACGTATTTCTTTCACGTGGAGCCTTCATCAAAATCCACTCCTCAGGTATCTGAAAACCTGGTTTCAACACAATCGCCTCGTTCTTTGTAAAATGAACGGTGTACTCCTTATCACAAATCTGCGACACACTTAGCAGATTGTATTTCAATTCTTCTACAAAGTTAACATTCTCCAATGTCATCTTTCCGTTCGACACCGTTCCCCTTCCAGTAAAGCTTACTCTCCCTCCTTGAACAGGTTTCAAATCGTGTAACAAGTATTTGTTACCCGTCATGTGCCGGGAACAGCCGCTATCTACAACCCAAAGATTGTTGGCAGCCCTGTTCAACTGTTCCTGCACAATAAAGCAAAAGATTAGAATTTAGGGACCCAAGACCAATTGGTCTTGGATCTATACATCCCAAACTTTGGCTTTCCAAAGTTAGTATCTCGGTAACTCCTGTAAGTCCCATTAGGATATCTCATTGAAGATTGATAGTGAGGCCTTCCAAACCTTTGAGAATTGAAAGAATTATAGCTTGTGGTTTGGTTATTAGCAGTGTAAAACTGAGATTTGTTTCTATGAAAACCTGAATTAGTCACATTTTTGAATTTTAAGTGGTTTTCATTTTTAGCAGCATGATAATTACTATTAGGTTTATTCTCAGCTTTAGTAGGCCTTACACCTCTGAATCGCTGCTTCAGAGGGCAATCTGCAACTAGGTGCCCTAATTGATTACACCTAAAACAACACCTATGTTCAACCTTTTTATCAGCAGGTGTTTTAGATGTCAAGGCTATATTACCGCCCGTTCGTCTCACATATGGTGGGACGTACGGGTTTAGTGGAGTAATCCTTTTATTTGTTTTATCTTTTTCTCCACTCTTGGGTAACACAACCTCCTCTTTTGCCTTACCAGACTCGGATGACTTATCCGAATCTGATGAGACTGGACTTTGATCAGAAATTTCAACACTTGAAACAGGCGAACTTGTTTCGCCTCTACTAACATTTGGTTCTTTAACAGTCACTTTAATTGGCACTGTCTGAGCAACCTCAAAGTCAACAGATTTCTGAACACTAGGGTTAAAAGTGTAATTGTGATTGTACGGTGGTGGAACCTCATGATAACCGATTCCTCCTCTCTTGATAGAGGAACCTTGATCACTAACAAGATGATCAAGAATAGCAGAGTAATTTCTGAACTGCTCCAGTTTTCGATTCAGTTCCACCACTTTCACCTGGTGGTCAGCAATCTGTTTTTCTCTCTCAGCAATTAGTTTGGTCTTTTCTTCCAAAACCTCATAACTTAAATCAATCACTTCAATTTTTTCAGCAAGTTTAGTTTTTAAACTTTTAACATCTTTTTCACAAGCTTTTATTTTAATTTTATAATTATTTTCTCTTGATTTAATAAAGTGATGATCTTCTTTTAAGGTTTTAAATTCAGCATCCAACCTAACATACTGATCAGTTATGGTTGCTAGTTGTTCAGACAAGTTCTCACATTTTGAACATATAGGTTTAGAACATACCTCGGAGAGCTGGTCATTGTCATCTGCCATAAGAGCTTTTTCTTCTTTGGTAGCCCTCTCACTTTCTTCAGTTTCAACCTTTGCCAAATTTGCCTGCTCAAAAGTTTCTTTAGAAAGCAGGTTCCAGTTGTATTCACCATCTCCTCTGGAAATCATGGCACTATAATCTTTTCTTCCCTCATTATGCTGTGTAGACTTTCCTTGACCACGTTCTACACGCTCATTCCTACACTCCTTTGCAAAGTGACCGTTTTGTTGACAATTGTAACATCTCACCTTTGACTTGTCGAACCATGGTCTACCTCCGACAAACTTTCTACCGGTCTTATTCATAAACCTTTTCACCCTCCTCACAATCATGGTCATCTGCCATTGTAGATCCATTTCTTCCATATCGTCAGCATCAATCTGGTCGTAATCTTCATTCAACATAGCTGGATCAACAATCTTCCCTTGAATATAGTTCTCATAGGAAGCGATAAAAGAAGCATAGAGACCAAACTGCTCTTCAGCAGACTTGACACTCATA